>NC_133655.1:228666270-228966270 GCF_009905375.1 Apium graveolens
TCTGGTTTCAAGCTGTAATTCTTAGATGTTGTTAGGAAATAATCAGTCATGTTGACTACTAATGGATGTACAAATAGGAGGGCTAATTGTAAATATTTCATGCCTTGTAATTTTGTATAAGTGAAGAAGTGTCAACGGATATTGAAGACCTTCAACGGATAAGAAACAAAGCTTCAAAGGATGTCTCTAATGCTTCAACGGATAATATCCATCAACGGATAAGTGCTTCAACGGATAAAGCTTCAACTGCTAGAGCATCAACGGATAAAGCCATCAACGGATGAAAGCTTCAACGGATGCTCAGTCTCATAGCAGTTGATAGTGACAGTTAACAAAGCTGACAGAGGCACATGGATTGACAGAGATGTGGTAGCCTATTTCAGGAACAGCAGAAAAAGCAGCCGTTTTTAGTCTGGTTCAAAATGGAAAGTCAACAGATAATTCCATATTACACTGGATAAAAATGGAATAGAAATAAGTGGAGAACTATTTTCTTATTGTACTTTATCTTTGTCTTCACTTATAAACTTGGTGATATATAAACCAAGTAGTAGCTAGTAATTAGATGTGAATTTTCCCTGAGCTGTTTAGAAATATCAAGAGAGAAAATCATCTAGTTTGTACTAGGAAGCAGCTGTGATTTAATTTTGAATCACAGATTTTCTGAAATAACACATCTCTGGTGGAACAACAAATCCACCAGAAAAGTTTTTAAGTTCTTTGTGTTCATTACATTTGTGTTTGAATATATATCTGTCTGCATCAGCTCCAAGCAATTCACACACACTTGATCACTCAAACACTTAGCCTTACAAACTGCTCAAAACTTGAAAAAGTTTTGAGATTTACATTCAACCCCCCTTCTGTAAATCTCATTGTTAGTCCACTGGGAATAACAACAACCATTTGTCAACGGATGAGAGATATCCATTGAAGAAGGAAAAGATGTAGATATTGAAAGTGACGTAATTGTTGAATCTGTGTGAATTGATTTTAGGTGGGGTGACACAGATTCTTCAACTAAGTCTGAAAGAATTGGCCGATGATCCAACAAATCATCTAAAAGATGATGATCACCAGGATTTGAGTGGGCCTCCTCTCTGAGTTTTAAAGAGGGAGAATCAGGAATTGATGTGAATATCATATCCACATCCAGAGATGGTGATGGGGAATTTGGTATTTAATGTGTGTCTATTATGAGAGAATGGGGCTGTGACTCCACATTTGCTGGAGCCACATCAAGCTGAATTTGAGAAGGCCAAGATACAGGTGGATGTATCTGTGCAGTGTGTGCCCCCTGTGTTGAAACTAGGGTTTTAGCCTTCTTTCTTCTTGAAAAGGCTTTGATAGGTGAATGTGTGGCCTCAGTGTCCCTCCCTTTTTTGTTCTGTATCCCTGGTTGGGGACTATTTTCAATAGGTGCATCCTTTTGGGAGGATGCAACTAGGGATGTGTTTGACTCCTTTTGAACCACCACAGTCTTTTGAGAAACTGTGGCTTGGCTGGCTAGGGTACCACTCACCTCTCCCACCTTATCCTGGGGGGTTTCTTGATGTTCACCCCTCCCCTCACCACTCACACCCTGTTCACTCCCTTCAGGGTTTATGGTAGTTGTTACAACTGTTGTCTTTTGAGAAATAACAGAGGTGGTTTTCTTTGACTTGTGTTTTGGAATTTTAGTTTTGGTGGCTTTGGTAGGAATATGTTGGGACAAAGACACAGCTTCCATTGCCACACTAGAAGGCAACGAAACAATGGGGTTGGAAGAAGTAGGAGTTGTAGAAGTATTTACGTCACTTACCTGAGGTGCATTCATTATTGGCAAATATACCAATGGCACCTGGCTGTTGAGGTTAATTCTCACAAGGTCTACAAGGAGCCTTTTCTCTTGTGCCCAGCATTTTAGTTTATTGCTCTCATTAGTTATAACCAAACCTTCAGCAACATGGTTAGCCAATAACATAAAGAATCTAGCATAGTAGATGTTATGAGGTCTATTAGCTTTGTTACCTAACCTGGAACCTAATTCTAGCATGACATAGTTGCTAAAATTAAAGTACCTATCAGAAACTAGCATATAGAGCATATTAACAAGAGATGAAGTTATGGCATCAAAATTGCTAATCTTCCCAGAGAAAACCTTGATAAAGGCATCTCCAAGAAAACTCCATTCTTTCCTAAGGTCCTTTCTTCTAATGCTCCCTAAACTAGCAGAATCAAAAGAATAGCCTATGGAATCTAACATAGCAGATACATCATTATCAGTGTGTGGTGTCATGGTATTATTCTCAGGTAGCTTAAAGCAAGACTGTATATCATCACAGTTAATACAGTAATCCTTACCTTTGAGAGAGAAAGCAATGGTCATATCTGTGGAGTTGAACTCTGCAGTTGTCCAAATCTCCTCAATTACCTCACAATAGATAGTTGGGGCTTCCAGCATTGCATAGCTTAGTTTGCAGTTCTTGATGAAGTCCATCATCTTGTGATAATCTGAGTGGGCTTCATTCTTTTCCACCAATGCTACGAAATTGTTCTTTTCATAAACAAAGCCAGATTGAGACATAATCTTGACTACTGGTGCCATTGTTGTGAGTAGAGGTTGCAGAGAAAAGATTGAGAGTTTTGGGAGAGAAAGAGAGTAAAAATTGCAAGAAAGCGTAAAGTGAAAATAAGAATTCAATGGGCTTTTATACTTTCTCGAATTAAAACGTAAATAAAATGATTAAATGATACTTTTAAGTAAATTACAGTCATTTGAGAATAAAGAAAACTGTAGAAATTCTTAAAACTGCCTTTAATACAAATACATACAACAGTGAATATATGTATCAACGGTTAAGTAAACAAATCAACGGCTATGACTGATAAGTGACATTTTTTACCACTTAGAACGTCTTAAAATAGCTTAAATTGGTGTCTTGAAATCAAGTATTTTGTGTATTTGATGCATTTTTCTAGTATTTGTGCATTTCAGGGTAATTGTTGCATTTCGGAGGAGTAATCATCAAGAATAAGACTTGGCATGTGTTCAGCATTGCAAGAGGAATGAAAGGGGCAGATTATAGCGAAGAAACGGAGCAAACTCAGGAATTTTCCAGTAGGGCCCTGAGCGCCCGCTCAGCTATGCTGAGCGGCCGCGCAGGGTCGGGAAATTTGATAATTTATTTTAGACTTCTACTTCTGTTTGGCTTCCAACTTCTATGTAATCTGAGTTTTATGGGACTATTATATAAGTAGATTTCAGAGACGTTTCACAAAGGTTGGATCGTTGTATTAAGCAAGGAGTGAAAGAGATAAGGAAGAAGACCGTTTTAGCATACCGCAACGAAGAGGAAGCATATTTTCTTGTGATTCTTTATTTCATTGTAACGTAATATGCTAGTTTTCTTGCTTTTGAACCTATTTACTCTTGTGACGTACTCTGGTTTAATATAATTAGTTTAGTTATTATTCTCTTGTGTATTTTTATCATGTTTTCATATGAACCCATGATGACGATAAGTGCTATTATGGGCTAATCATGATCATGGGGTCGTAACGGATTTACTATAGAATTCTTTAGTTAGTTGTTTAATACCTTAGTGTGCGATGATCGTATGATATCTAGTATTGGTTGTGCGTATTCGTCTTATGTGCGTCGCGAACATATAAGATAGGGTGTTAATCTCTTGTGAAGCAATGGTGGATCTCGAGATTTAGAACTTGCCATGCTAGCATAGGTTCATGCATGATGTTGCATGATTAGTGGGTAACTCTAACCATTTTATTCGCCCTGTGTAATCAAAAGGAATAACTTGTGCTTAAATCATTATGTTGTCAATTTCTTTAGACATATAGGGACTCAACATAATTGATGCCTATTCAACTTCTATCTTAATTGTGGATGTTCAGTAGAATGGTATTAGTACAATGAAAGTTGGCTTTTATCAGTTTTGTGTTATTCGATTAATATCATCACTATTGCATGCTAAGGGTAATAACAATAACTATTGAAGGAAGTAGTAATGAAGTTGTGATCTCATGAGTATTTTAATATTGTTAATTCGAAGCGTTAATTAAGTGGTTAATTAAGTAGTTAATTGTAATTAATATTTAGTCAACAATTCTAAGTGTTAGTGTCTTAACATTAAGAAGTAATCATACATTGGTGAGTGAGTTTAATTGAACATAATTAGTCTGGGTGTCTGTGGGAACGAACTAGAAAGTATTATATATTACTTGCGAACGCGTATACTTGCGTGTATTATTAGCGCGTGTTTTTGCCCTAACAAGTTTTTGGCGCCGCTGCTGGGGACTCGGTGTATTGTTTTAGTTTATGTACTTACCATCATTGGTCGTTAGGACTCAGTGATTAAGACGTATTTGTTACTTATTGTTTCTGGTATGTTTCAGGTACTTTAGCGAGCGTTTATGCAAACTCATTCTCGTACTCGCAAGAGGACTTTAGATACACCTGAAGAGACAGACGAAGTTCTTGATATTCCGGAGAAGATAGATTTTGATGATTTGGATTCAGGAAGTGAGCAGAAAGAACCAGTAATCATGGGTGATTGTATTGTTCAGGCATATCCAGCTCTTATGGACTTTTCTCGGCCTAAAATTGATGATATTCAGTCTAGCATCATGCACCCGGCTATTGAGGCCAATAACTTTGAAATCAAGCCGGGCACTATTCAGATGGTGCAGAATTCTGTCTCTTTCGGAGGAGCTGCGACTGAAGACCCCAACATGCACATAAGGAATTTTGTCGAGATCTGCAGTACTTTCAAATATAATGGCGTGACTGATGAGGCTATCAAGCTAAGGCTTTTCCCGTTCTCACTGAGGGACAAAGCTAAGGACTGGTTATATTCTGAACCAGCTGGGTCCATCACTACTTGGCAAGATCTTACACAAAAGTTTCTGGTGAAGTTTTATCCAATGGCAAAGACTGCTGCTATGAGGAATGCTCTTACTCAGTTTGTGCAGCAACCTACAGAATCTATGTGCGAAGCTTGGGAACGCTACAAGGAAATATTGAGAAAGTGTCCACATCATGGAATGCCCGATTGGATGGTGATCACTGGTTTCTATAATGGTTTGGGGGCCTAATCTCTTCCCATGCTCGATGCAGCAGCTGGAGGCGCCTTGTGGGCCAAAAGTTGTACTGAGGCTTATAATCTTATTGAGATAATGGCTGTAAATGAGCATCAAAACCCAACTCAGAGGATGATGCCTGGGAAGGTAGCAGGTATTCTGGAAGTCGATGCAGCCACCGCTATTGCAGCGCAGCTCGAAGCGCTGTCTATGAAGGTTGATTCTCTAGCTACCTATGGAGTCAATCAAATAGCTATGGTCTGTGAGCTTTGTGCAGGTTCTCATGCTACGGGTCAGTGTTCTCTTATCAACGAATCTGTTCAGTATGTGAATAATTATCAGCGACAACAGCAGCCTGTGCCAGCTACTTATCATCCTAACAACAGAAATCATCCAAATTTCAGCTGGGGTAATAATCAGAATGCTATTCAGCCACCATATCAGCAAGGTGTGAGTAAACAGTTCAATCCACCTGGATTTCAGCAACCACAGTAATATGCTCAAAGGCAATCATATCCTCAACAGGGAAGTGTAGCTGCACCTACTAGTGCTGATTTTGAGGAACTTAAGCTGTTGTGCAAGAGTCAGGCGATTTCTATCAAGACCTTGGAGAATCAAATCGGTCAAATAGCCAATGCAGTGCTCAATCGTCAGCCTGGAACACTTCCTAGTGACACGGAAGTACCTGGCAGGAAGGAAGCTAAAGAGCAAGTCAAGGCTATTACCTTAAGGTCTGGGAAAGTTGCTGATGCTGAAAAGGCAAAAGAAAGAGAAGCTGAAATTAGAGATGAAGAAGCTAAGCAACAGGAGAAAGCGGCGGAACCAAGGAAGACTACTGTTGAACACACTCTGCCTGAGGGTAATACAGAGGAGAAACAGCTCTATCCTCCACCACCTTTCCCTAAGAGATTGCAACAACAAAATTTGGATAAGCAGTTCTGTAAGTTTCTGGAGGTGTTCAAGAAACTTAACATCAATATACCTTTCGCTAAGGCTCTGGAGCAAATGCCTAGTTATGCGAAGTTTATGAAGAGTATTCTTTCAAGGAAGGTGAAACTGGATGACCTTGAGACCGTTGCTCTAACAGAAGAATGCAACGCTGTGCTGCAGCAAAAGTTACCTCCAAAGCTTAAAGATCCAGGTAGCTTCACCATTCCTTGCACCATTGGCAAGTTGTCGTTTGACAAGTGCCTTTGTGATTTGGGAGCAAGCATCAATCTGATACCGTTATCGATCTTTAAAAAGTTGGATTTTCCTGATCCAAAACCCACCTACATGTCTCTACAATTGGCTGATCGTTCTATTACTTACCCAAGGGGCATAGTGGAGGATGTGCTAGTCAAGGTGGATAAGCTCTTCTTTCCTGCAGACTTTGTTATTCTGAATTTCGAGGAAGATGAGAAGATTCCCATAATCTTGGGAAGACCCTTCTTGGCTACTGGCCGTACCTTGATAGATGTGCAGAAAGGTGAACTTACTATGCGGGTGCAGGATCAGGATGTGACCTTCAATGTATTCAAAGCAATGAAATTCCCTACAGAAGATGAGGAGTGCTTAAAAGTGGATGTGATTGATTCTGCGATTACTTCAAAACTCGATCATATGCTAATGACTGATGCATTAGAAAAGGCCTTAGTGAGGGATTTCGACAGTGATGATAAAGATGGCAACGAACAGTTACAATATCTTAATGCTTCTCCCTGGAGGCGAAAGCTGGACATGCCGTTTGAATCTCTTGGTACTTCTGACCTCAAGAATGCTGAAGGAAAGCTCAAACCATCAATTGAGGAAGCACCTACCTTGGAGCTTAAGCCATTACCTGAATATTTAAGGTATGCTTTTTTAGGTGATGCATCTACTTTACCTGTTATTATTGCATCTGACCTTTCAGGTAGTGAGGAGGACAAGCTCTTAAGGATTTTGAGAGAATTCAAATCAGCTATTGGATGGACCATAGCAGACATCAAAGGGATCAGCCCTTCATACTGCATGCATAAGATTCTGCTAGAGGAGGGTAGTAAGCCAACTGTTGAGCAGCAGCGCAGACTTAATCCTATCATGAAGGAGGTGGTGAAGAAAGAAATTCTGAAATGGCTGGATGCAGGCATCATTTATCCTATTTCTGACAGTTCTTGGTTGAGCCCCGTAGAATGTGTGCCTAAGAAAGGAGGTATCACTGTGGTAGCAAATGAGAAGAATGAGCTCATTCCCACTCGAACATTTACAGGATGGAGAGTATGCATGGATTACCGAAAGTTGAACAAGGCCACGAGGAAGGATCACTTCCCTCTTCCATTTATTGATCAGATGCTTGACAGGTTGGCTGGTCATGAGTATTATTGTCTTCTGGATGGCTACTCAGGGTATAATCAGATTTGTATTGCACCAGAGGATCAAGAAAAGACTACCTTCACTTGTCCATTTGGCACGTTTGCTTTTCGCAGAGTTTCGTTTGGGTTATGTGGCGCACCGACCACTTTTCAGAGATGTATGATGGCTATATTCTCTGACATGATTGGGAATAATGTTGAGGTGTTCATGGACGACTTCTCCGTCTTTGGACATTTGTATGATGAATGTTTGAATAATCTTCGTGCCATGCTCAAAAGGTGTGTGGAAACTAATTCAGTGCTCAATTGGGAGAAATGTCATTTTATTGTGCGTGAAGGCATTATTCTTGGGCATAAGGTCTCTAGCAAGGGTCTTGAGGTGGATAAAGCCAAGGTGGGAGTCATTGAAAATCTTTCACCACCTATTTCTGTGAAAGGAATCCGTAGTTTTCTTGGTCATGCGGGTTTTTATCGGCGGTTCATCAAGGACTTTTCGAAGATATCTAAGCCGTTGTGCAACTTGCTTGAGAAAGATGTGCCTTTCAAATTTGATGATGAATGTTTGACGGCATTCGAGACTCTTAAGAAGAGTTTAATCACTGCGCCGGTTATTACAGCACCGGATTGGACAGAGCCTTTTGAGATGATGTGTGATGCAAGTGATTATGCGGTAGGTGCAGTTCTTGAGCATCGCAAGAATAATCTCTTTCATATGATCTACTATGATAGTAAGACCTTAAATGGGGCCCAAATGAATTACACCACTACTGAGAAGGAGCTCTTGGCTATAGTCTTTGGTTTCGAGAAATTTCGATCTTATCTGCTTGGGACAAAAGTGACAATATTCACTGATCATGCGGCCATTCGCTATTTGGTTTCCAAAAAGGATTCGAAGCCGAGACTCATTCGTTGGGTGCTCTTACTTCAGGAATTTGAGTTAGAGATCAAGGATCGGAAAGGTACTGAGAATCAAGTAGCTGACCATCTCTCTAGATTGGAGGATCCCGATGCTACTTCACAGGATAAGACATTGATAAACGAATCTTTTCCGGATGAGCAGTTGTTCACAGTTCAGGAGGAAGAGCCATGGTTTGCGGATATTGTAAACTATCTTGTCAACAATATAATGCCTCCTAATTTGACGTCGGCTCAAAAGAAGAAGTTTCTGCATGAGGTGAAGTGGTATATGTGGGATGAACCATATTTGTTTAGACAGGGAGCTGACCAGATCATCAGGAGATGTATCCCGTTCTGTGAGACAGAGGGGATATTACGAGACTACCACTCCACAGTTTATGGTGGACACTATGGTGGTGAGAAGACGGCAGCTCGTATCCTGCAAACAGGTTTTCTCTGGCCTACTTTGTTTAAGGATGCTCATCAGTTTGTTTTAAGGTGTGATCGTTGCCAAAGAGTGGGAAATTTGACGAGAAAGGATGAGATGCCGTTAAATGTGATGCTTGAAGTTGAGGTCTTTGATGTTTGGGGAATCGATTTCATGGGGCCTTTTGTCTCGTCCTGCAACAATCAGTGCATCTTGCTGGCAGTCGATTATGTCTCAAAATGGGTAGAAGTAAAAGCTCTACCGACAAATGATGCAAAGGCAGTGTTGAATTTTCTTCATAAACAGATTTTCACAAGGTTTGAAACGCCTCGGGTAATCATAAGTGATGAAGGGTCGCATTTCTGCAACCGTAAGTTCACTTCTATGATGTAGCGTTATAATGTGAATCACCGAGTTGCTACTGCCCATCATCCGCAAACAAATGGTCAAGCGGAAGTGTCTAACAGAGAGATCAAGCTCATTCTAGAGAAGGTTGTTTGTCCGTCAAGGAAGGATTGGTCTTTAAAGCTCGATGAAGCTGTTTGGGCTTATAGAACAGCATACAAAACTCCACTTGGTATGTCCCCGTTTCAACTGATGTATGGTAAGGGATGTCATTTACCTGCGGAGCTTGAGCATAAGGCCTATTGGGCGTTGAAAAAGTTGAACCTAGATTTAGATGCAGCTGGTAAGAAGAGAATGATTCAGCTTAATGAACTTGATGAATTTCGACTCCAAGCGTATGAGAATAACAAAATGTACAAGGAAAAGGTGAAGAGGTGGCATGATAGGAAGCTACATCCTAAGTTATTCGTGCCGGGGCAACAAGTTCTCTTATTCAACTCTCGTCTCCGACTTTTTCCCGGGAAGTTGAAATCAAGGTGGTCTGGACCTTATATTATCAAAACTGTGTTTCCACATGGAGCGGTGAAGATTTTTGAGAATGATCCGGACCAAGCATTCAAGGTTAATGGTCATCGTTTGAAGCACTACTATGGGGACACGATAAACTGAGAAGTGGTTAGTGCCGTTATATTGTCAACTTGAGGAAGGTACGTAACGTCAAGCTAATGACGAAAAAGAAGCGCTGCGTGGGAGGAAACCCATGATTTGTTGTTACAGGAACCCTTAGAAGTTAATAACCTATCCAAAACCACAAAAAAAATCAGAAAAACCGGGCTCGAAAAAAAAAATTCCAGAGACCCCCTGAGCGCCCGCTCAGCTCTGCTGAGCGACCGCTCAGGGGTCGACTGTGAGAATTTTTTTTAAGTTCATAAAAAATCCAAAAAAACAGAAAATTAAAAAATAAATGACAGCCCCATTACCCATGATTTCTTTTCCCATTACCCCATGATTTTATCCCTCAAACCCACTCCTAATCTAATTTTAACCTAATCCATACCCTATATATACATACACCTATCCCATACATCTCCCACACACTTTCTACACTCAAACTCTCTCCCAAACACAAAAACACTATTCTCAAGCACTTTTATTCAGATTCAATGGCACCCAAGAGAGCAAGGACTATTGATAGCAGCATCACAGTCCCTACTGCTGATTCATCAAGGGGTACTACTGCGAGGCCTCGGTTGAACGACAGAGCTGCGGAGGAGGAGTACACTAGGCTTTTGGGGAAGCCGATTCTGAAGGAGATGGGGTTTTTACCATCGGGGAGGGATGGTGAGTTGCTACCGATGATTGCTGAGAAGGGGTGGATAGCTTTCTGTGAGTCACCTGAAGCAGTACGGATAAGCATGGTTCGCGAGTTCTATGCGAACGCGAAGGCCGAGAAGAATGGGTTTTCTGTGGTCCGAGGGCTGACGGTTGATTATCACCCAGCAACGATTCGCCGTGTGATTGGGCAGCGAGAGAGGAAGCCCGATGAGGAGAACTGGAATGAGAAGACTGCTGAGGATTTCGACTTGGATTTGATTTGTGCTACTCTCTGTAGGCTGGGCACAGTTTGGACCTTCAAGACTGGAACTAATGAGTATCGTCACTTTCCGGCGATTGCGATGAACAGGTATGCCCGTGCATGGAATGCGTTTATTTATGCTAATATTCTGCCTTCTTCGCATGCACATGAGGTCATAGTTGGGAGAGCACAGTTGTTGTGGGGAATTTTGAATGAGGAGTACTATGTGGACCTTGGTGAGTTTATCTACCAAGGAATTCTGAAGTTTTTGAGGGGAGCTAAGCACATGAACATCCCTTATGCATCCACGGTCACGAAGCTTTGCCGAGCAGTGGGAGTGAACTGGCCGTCTCATGAGCAGTTGCAGTTGCCGGCCGCTCCGATTGATTCTGGGACTCTGAATGGGATGCAGGAGTGGACCGGTGGTGAGCCCGAGGAGCATGGGCTGGGTTATCGTCTTCCAGGAGGGCGTCCAGCACGAGGTGCTACTATGGCTAGGCCTAGGCATGATGAGGCTGGTTCTTCGAGAGCTCAGGAGGGTGCTGGGATGGCTGATGCCCAGTATAGGAGGCTGTCACGGCGGATGGATGCTATGTACGAGACGCAGAGCAGGTTTGCTCAGGAGCTCACCCTTGTGCTAGGGACTGCTTTTTGAGGCCTTGGAGCTAACATCCAGTGGCCAGTTTTTGGTGAGGACTCTGCATACCCGCCGCCTGATACTCCACCCACTGAGGGTGATGATGATGATGACTCCGAGTAGGTATACCCTGTGTTCCTTTCTACTACCTTCACTGGGGACAGTGAAGATTTTAAGTTTGGGGTGGTAGTTAAGGAATATTTTGTGTGTGTGTCATATAGCTGCATATTCATGATAGTTTAGTTGCATAATTTTTGCCATATAGTTTTTTTTATTTTTTTAGCTTTATTTGTTTATCATATCATATAGCTCATGCATATGTCATGATCCCTTTTACGATGATTTACTGACCGATTTGTGATGTTGATGCGAGTGTAGTGATGGCATTAAGGTGATGTTGAGTCATGTAGGTTGACATGCATGCTAGAAACACTTGTATTTTCACTAAGTCTTAGAGAATGCTTAAGGGTTAGATTGTTGTTATGATCTGATTATTTTCGAGGTTAATCTAATTATTATGCTTAGAATTTGATAATAGGTTCTTAGTGATAAAGGCATGAAAAAGAAAAAATGGAGTAAAAAATGGAATTTGTTGCTAATTGTGGCTAGGCGTCAAATGGCTAGTAGCCGGATCGCATGTTATGCGAGTAGTCTAGGGTTGAGCAAGATGGAGCGAAACGCACTTGCTCAGAAATTTTGAAAAAAAAAGAAAAATAAATAAATAAATAGAAAAAAAGAAAAAAAAAGAGTATGTGTTTATGCATAATTGATCACGAGTGGGCTCTTTGGTATTCGAGTTATTAAGTTCTTAGGGGACTTTGTGGCTAGTGACCTAAGTCTTTTAGAGTCCGGGATCCGCTAACCTAATGCTCGCTACATAGATACCATTGTATAAGTCTTTTGTGGACCTCACTCATTGCACGGTCAAATAAGCATTGCTGTTATGAATAAAAGAATGATTCCGTAATAAGCTCCAGAATTTTTGTAGTGTTATAAGTCACTTTGTGCCTATAATTTTTATTTTTTGTAGAATCATGTGATTGCCTTGATGATAGTTGAGTCATAATAATTGATTTAGTTCTGAAGCATATCTGTTAAGCATCTGCACACACCACGTTTCTGGCGGTATGTTAGTTGGCATGATTTGATTGATCTTTAGTCGCCTAATTGCATTTGTTGAAATGTTGTAAGTTGGTTGGTTTGTTCGTAGTAAGGGGGATCACTGCATTTCATATAGATTGCATTCATGCATGTTTTCATCTGTTTTTGAGTCTGTGATGCTTGAGGACAAGCATCGATTTAAGTTTGGGGGTGTGATAAGTGGCATTTTATACCACTTAGAACGTCTTAAAATAGCTTAAATTGGTGTCTTGAAATCAAGTATTTTGTGTATTTGATGCGTTTTTCTAGTGCTTGTGCATTTCAGGGTAATAGTTGCATTTCAGAGGAGTAATCATCAAGAATAAGCCTTGGCATGTGTTCAGCATTGCGAGAGGAAAGAAAGGGGCAGATTACAGCAAAGAAACGGAGAAAACTCAGGAATTTTCCAGTAGGGTCCTGAGCGCCCGCGCAGGGTTGGAAAATTTGATAGTTTATTTTAGACTTCTACTTCTGTTTGGCTTCCAACTTCTATGTAATCTGAGTTTTATGGGACTATTATATAAGTAAATTTCAGAGACGTTTCACAAAGGTTGGATCGTTGTATTAAGCAAGGAGCGAAGGAGATAAGGAAGAAGACCGTTTTAGCACACTGCAACGAAGAGGAAGCATATTTTCTTGTGATTCTTTATTTCATTGTAACGTTGGATGCTAGTTTTCTTGCTTTTGAACCTATTTACTCTTGTGACGTACTCTGGTTTAATATAATTAGTTTAGTTATTATTCTCTTGTGTATTTTTATCATGTTTTAATATAAACCCATGATGACGATAAGTGCTATTATGGGCTAATCGTGATCATGGGGTCGTAACAGATTTACTATGGAATTCTTTAGTTAGTTGTTTAATACCTTAGTGTGTGATGATTGTATGATATCGAGTATTGGTTGTGCGTATTCGTCTTATGCGCGTCACAAACATATAAGATAGGGTGTTAATCTCTTGTAAAGTGACGGTGGATCTCGAGATTTAGAACTTGCCATGCTAGCATAGGTTCATGCATGATGTTGCATGATTAGTGGGTAACTCTAACCGTTTTATTCGCCTTGTATAATCAAAAGGAATAACTTGTGCTTAAATCATTATGTTGTCAATTTCTTTAGACATATAGGGCTCAACATAATTGATGCCTATTCAACTTCTATCTTAATTGTGGATGCTCGGTAGAATGGTATTAGTACAATGAAAGTTGGCTTTTATCAGTTTCGTGTTATTCGATTAATATCATCACTGTTGCATGCTAAGGGTAATAACAATAACTATTGAAAGAAGTAGTAATGAAGTTGTGATCTCATGAGTGTTTTAATATTGTTAATTCGAAGCGTTAATTAAGTGGTTAATTAAGTAGTTAATTGTAATTAATATTTAGTCAACAATTCTAAGTGTTAGTGTTTTAACATTGAGAAGTAATCATACATTGGTGAGTGTGTTTAATTGAACATAATTAGTCTGAGTCTCCGTGGGAACGAACTAGAAAGTATTCTATATTACTTGCGAACGCGTATACTTGCGTGTATTATTAGCGCGTGTTTTCGCCCTAACAGTGACTCACTTAAAGTAACTGATGTGACACTTCAACGGATGTGCTTAATAGATATTCGTTGAAGATTAACACAGTTTTTATCCGTTGAAGGATAAAATTACCAGAAATGTATTTGTCTTTCAACGGATAATGAACATTCGTTGATAGAACAATTTTGGCTTTCAACGGATAGGGAATATCCATTGATAGACTAAACTTTACTTGAATCCAACTTTGTTCTTGCCACAAATTCATTTCTGGCTCCAAAAATAGATTATAATGAGGACATGAATTTATGAATAATTAAGCATACCTAGCTCACTTACTAATCTTGTGAATGTTGATTCATCAAGTGGCTTGGTAAATATGTCTGCAATCTGCTTTTTACTTGGAACAAAATGAAGTTCAACTGTACCTTTCATCACATGTTCCCTTATGAAGTGGTACTTGATGTCAATATGCTTGGTTCTTGAGTGTTGCACTGGATTTTCAGTAATGGCAATGGCACTTGTGTTGTCACAGAATATAGGAATTTTGTCAACAGTTAGTCCATAGTCAAATAGTTGATTCCTCATCCACAGTATATGTGCACAGCAACTACCAGCAACAATGTACTCAGCTTCAGCTGTTGATGTTGAAACAGAATTTTGCTTCTTGTTGAACCATGATACAAGCTTATTTCCTAGAAATTGACAGGTGCCAGTTGTACTTTTCCTGTCTATTTTGCAACCTGCATAATCTGCATCTGAGTAGGCAATTTGATCAAAACCAGACTCTCTAGGGTACCAAATTCCTAGATTTAGAGTCCCTTTGAGATATTTGAAAATCCTTTTAATAGCCACTAAGTGAGACTCTTTAGGGTCAGCTTGAAATCTAGCACAGAGACATGTAGAAAACATTATATCAGGTCTACTGGCAGTTAAATATAAAAGTGAGCCAACCATACCTCTATAACTTGAAATGTCTACAGACTTTTCAGCCTTGTTTAATTCAAGCTTGGTGGCAGTGGCCATGGGAGTTTTTGCAGATGAACAATCCATTAAGTCAAACTTCTTTAAAAGATCATAAATATATTTAGTTTGACTAATGAAAATTCCACCACTAACTTGTTTAACTTGTAAACCAAGAAAATAAGTTAGCTCTCCCATCATGCTCATTTCATATTTACTTTGCATTAATTTAGCAAACTTTTTACAAAGCTTATCATCTGTAGAACCAAATATAATATCATCTACATAAATTTGAACAAGTATTATAGAGCCATTAACATTTCTAAAGAAAAGAGTTTTGTCAACAGTACCTCTTGTGAAGTGATTATCTAGAAGAAATTTTGACAAAGTCTCATACCAGGCTCTAGGTGCTTGCTTTAGTCCATAGAGTGCTTTCAACAGATAATACACATGGTCTGGAAAATTTGGATCTTCAAATCCTGGAGGTTGGCTTACATAAACTTCTTCCTCCAATTCCCCATTCAGAAATGCACTCTTGACATCCATTTGATAGACCTTGAAATTGGCATGGGCTGCATAGGCTAGAAAGATTCTGATGGCTTCAAGTCTGGCAACTGGAGCAAATGTCTCATCAAAATCTATTCCCTCTTGTTGAGAATAGCCTTTAGCAACCAATCTGGCTTTATTCCTTATGACAATGCCATTTTCATCCATCTTATTTCTGAATACCCATTTTGTGTCAATAGAACTCTTGTTCTTTGGCTTGGGTACCAACTTCCAAACTTTGTTCCTTTCAAATTGGTTTAGCTCCTCTTGCATTCCTAAAATCCAATCTGGATCCAATAGAGCTTCTTCCACTCTCTTAGGTTCCTCCTGTGATAGAAAGCTACTATACAGACATTCATCTTGAGTAGCCCTTCTAGTTTGCACTTTAGATGAAGCATCACCAATGATCAGATCAAAAGGGTGATTCTTGGTCCATTTCCTTTGAGGTGGTAGATTAGCTCTAGATGAGGTTGCCTCAGTATTGTCATGATGTGAGATAGAGTGTTGATTGGTTGAAACTCCCCCTGAGTTGCTAATCCTTTGAAAGGAATTAGGAGTTCTATCAACTGATGAAGTGAAATGATTATCCGTTGACAGACTGTGATCAACGGATGCTTCATTATTAACTTTAACGGATGATGCACTTTGTCTTTCAACTGATGCTGCATTGTTTCTATCAACGGAAGATGAATTATGACTTTCAACGGATGCAGCATTCTGTGCATTATCCAAAGGCAGATTTTGAATTCTTTTCGAGGTGCCTTCTCCATCATTCTCATCTTCACTATCAACACAATATATCTCAATGTTGTCAAATTTGAGTCCTTCATGATGTCCCTCATCTGTTAGTCCATCAATCTTTTTATCATCAAACACAACATGCACAGATTCCATGACAATGTTGGTTCTTAGATTGTAGACCCTATATGATTTTCCAGCAGAATAACCAACAAATATTCCTTCATCAGCCTTTGCATCAAACTTCCCTTTGTGATCAGGTTGATTCCTTAGAATGTAGCATTTGTAACCAAAGACATGCAGAAAGTTTAAAGTTAGTTTTCTTCTCTTGAACAATTGATAGGGAGTCATGCCTTTTGCCTGTCTAGAGAAATATTCTGAGTGTAACATGCACAGTTAACAGCCTCAGCCCAAAAGTATGTTGGGAGTTTTGACTCTTCAAGCATTGTTCTTGCAGCTTCAATTAGTGATCTGTTCTTCCTTTCCACTACACCATTTTGTTGTGGAGTCCTTGGAGCTGAGAACTCATGCCTGATCCCATTTTCTTCACAGAACAACTTCATGGTTGTATTCTTGAACTCAGTTCCATTGTCACTCCTGATATTCCTTACTTTGAAATCTGGATGATTGTTGACTTGCTTGATATGATTGATAATGATTTCACTAGCTTCATCCTTTGATCCAAGGAAATAAACCCATGAAAACTTTGAGAAATCATCTACAATCACTAGGCAATATCTTTTCCTTGAAATTGACAATACATTGACTGGTCCAAAAAGATCCATGTGTAGCAGTTGTAATGGTTCATCAATTGCTGATTCAAGCTTCTTACTGAATGATGCTTTCTTTTGCTTTCCTTTCTGACAAGCATCACACAGTCCATCCCTTGTGAATTCCACTAGAGGGATTCCTCTAACTAAGTCCTTTTTGACTAGATCATTCATTGTCTTGAAATTCAAATGGGACAACTTCTTGTGCTATAGCCAACTTTCATCTGGACTTGCTTTGCTGAGAAGACAAGTAATTGATTCTGAATCTGTAGAGTTGAAGTCAGCTAAGTTCACATTCCCTTTTCTAACTCCCGTTAGAACCACTTTGTTGTCCTTCTTCCTTGTGACAACACAGGCTTCAGAGTTGAAGGAAACAGTATTCCCTCTGTCACATAGTTGACTGATGCTCAATAGATTGTGTTTGAGACCATCAACTAATGCAACTTCATCAATGATGACATTTCTTTTGAATTTAAGCCATATCCCATAATGAACCCTTTGTTGTCATCTCCAAAGGTTATGCTAGGGCCAGCTCTCTCCTTAAACTCTGTGAGCAGGGTGAAATCTCCTGTCATGTGTCTTGAACAACCACTATCCAAGTACCATAGATTCCTTCTTTTTCCCTGCACACAACAAAATCAATCAAGTTGATTTTGGTACCCAAGTTTCCTTGGGTCCAGCCTTGTTAGTCTTTTTCCTAGACTTCATTCCTCCTGCATCTTTTGACTTAGGTAACTTTGGGTCAACCTTGGTCTCAGATGTAGTTGGTTGAAGTGTAGGGTTAGTCACAGAATCATTTAGCACATTTGATTGAATTTGATAAGGCATAGATTGTGCAAACATATTATTCCACATAGGCAAGTTGTATGGCATCTGAGGCATACTGAATGCAGTAAAATATGGATTATTAACATATGGCATGTTTGCAAAATGTGCATGAGGATTCTGATGAGACATAACAGGCATAGCATGTAGAGGTGACATAGACATGTTAGGCATGGAGAGAGTTAAAAGTATGGGAGCATTCTTAACAGATTTGCAGTTATCAGATAGATGATTAACACTTTTACAATGAACACAGCTTTTTCTAGGAGCATACTTATCAGGTGTGTAATTGTTGTGTTTATTAATACCTACCTTCCCATTTCTATTAGATTTTCTTTTAGTTTTCTTTTTATCCTCAACCCATTTAAGCCTATTTTTCAACTGATCTAAAGTCACGTGTCCTATATTCTCCTTACTGGCATCTTTGGATGTGCTAGCTCCTTCTTTGACAAAGTTCTTGAAAGTTGAACCAACCTTCTTATTGAGATTTTCCCTTTTAGAATCACTTGCCTGTTTTAATTGATGAGCCTTCAAAGGATGCTCTTTTTCTTCCTTCAGCGGATAACTTTCATCATCCATTGATTCCACATCCGTTGACAATCCATAAATTAATTTTAACTCCTTTTTGTTTTTCTTCCAGGCATTCTCACAGAATGATTCAATTCCCTAAACCTTGACAATCTGAGCACTAACATCCCAAGATGTTTTCCAGGCCTTGATTACCTCTTGCTCACTTTCTAACTGTTTAGAAAGAATTTCTACTTTCTTAACAACTTCTTCTAGTTCACTCTCAACAGTCAAGCATTTAATTTTAATCTTTTCAAACTCAATTACCTGATTCTCTAACACAGAATTCCTATCACTTAAAAACAAATTATTCTCTTTGATTCTTGTGTTTTCTTTAGCTAGTGATTTAAGGGAAACACGCAAATGATATAATTCATTGGACATATCATTTATGGCTTCATTGCATTCAATCTTAGAAAGCTCAGAGAGATCAGTAGTAATTACCTGGTTGCTTGATGAACTAGTTTCATTTTCATCAAAATTAGCCATCAGGGCTAGGTTGACATATTCCATATCATCATCTTCATTGGCTCCATCTGCTGCCCAATCATCTTTAGTCAGAAAAGCTCTTTCCTTTTGTTTGAGCAAATCAAAATATTTCTTTTTGTAATCAACTTGCTCAAATTTCTTCTTATCAGAGGATGGTTTTCTGCACTCATTTGCAAAGTGTCCACTTAAGCCACAGTTATAACATTTGAACTTAGATTTGTCCACCATGTTCTTGTTTGACTTAGTGAATTTTGCATTTTTCCTGAATTTCATCTTTGCAAACCTCCTGAACAGAAAAGCTAGATTTTCATCAACATCATCCGAGTCATCTTGACTGGAATTGTCTTCATCCTCAGCTACTTGCTCCTTTCCCTTGCTTGATTCTGATTTGCTTGTGCCAATTTTGAGACTTGGCATTGTCTTTTCCACGTTCCTGGCTTCAATCTTCTCATTGTCAGCTACAAGTGCAACTGATCCTCCTTTTCTCTTTCCCTTTTCCAACAACTCATCTTGTTCCATCTCAAGTTCATAGGTCTTCAAAATCCCATATAATCTTTCAAGTGTAAATTCCTTATAATCTTGAGAATTTCTTAGAGAAACAGTCATAGGCTTCCATTCCTTTGGTAGAGACCTCAGAAATTTTAAATTGGAGTCCTTGACTTGGTACACTCTGCCATACAGCTTCAATCCATTCAACAGTTTCTGAAATCTGTTGAAGGTATCATTCAATGATTCTCCTTCTTCAAAATGAAAATATTCATACTGTTGAATGAGAAGCTGCATTTTGTTTTCTCTAACTTGCTCGGTACCTTCACAGATAAGTTGCACAGTATCCCAAATTCCCTTAGTAGTTTGGCTGTTAATGACATTGTCAAACATATCTTGATCTAGGCCATTAAACAGAATGTTCATGGCTTTCTTGTCCTTGTGCACTTCTTCAATATCTTCAACAGTCCATTCTGCTTTTGGCTTGAGAATAGACTGTCCAACAGCAACTGTTGCAGTAGCAGCTGTGGCCACCTTATGAGGGATGTGAGGACCATTTTCAATGCAGTTGATGTAGCTTTCATCTTGAGAGAGAAGATGTAAATGCATCTTCACTTTCCAGTGATGATAGTTATCTCTTTCCAGGATTGGAATCTTTACACCAATATCCTTCTTACTCATGATGTTAGCAGAATAGATCTATAAACTCTTTGTATGTTAAGAGCTTGCTCTGATACCAATTATTATTCCCAGTGAACTAACAATGAGATTTACAGAAGGGGGTTGAATGTAAATCTTAAAACTTTTTCAAGTTTTGAGCAGTTTCTAAGGCTAAGTGTTTTAATGAGCAAATGTGTGTGAATTGCTTGAAGCTAATACAGACAAATATATTCAAACACAAATGTAAAGAACATAAAGAACTTAAAAACTTTTCTGGTGGATTTGTTGTTCCACCATAGATGTGTTATTTCAGAAAATCTGTGATTCAAAGAATTAAATCACAGCTGCGTCCTAGTACAAACAAGATGATTTTCGCTCTGGATTTTTCTAAACAGCTCTGGAAAATTCACCATCTAATTACTAGCTACTACTTGGTTTATATATCACCAAGTTTACAAGTGAAGACAAAACTATAAAATACAATTAAAAGATTCTTCACATGTTTCTTCTTCATTTCTCTATCCAACGCAATTTAGGTTTGGCTGTGAATCTTTGAATACTTCCTTGTTTGCACCAGAATGGAAATGCTGCATTTTCTTGATTCCTCCTAGAGGATGCCACATTCCAGTTTGTCTCTGTCAACCCATGTGCCTCTGTCATCTTATGAATTATCACTATCAACTGCTATTGAACTAAGCATCCGTTGAAGCTTTCATCCGTTGATGACTTTATCCGTTGAAACTTTATCCGTTGATGCATTAGCAGTTGAAGCTTTATCCGTTGAAGCACTCATCAGTTGATGGATGTTATCCGTTGAAGCTTTAGAGACATCCGTTGAAGCTTTGTTTCTCATCCGTTGAAGGCCTTTAATATCAGTTGATACTACTTCACTTATACAAAATTACAAGGCATGAAATATTTACAATTAGCCCTCCTATTTGCATATCCACTAGTAGTCAACATGACTAATAATTACCCAGAACATATAAGAATTACAACTTAAATACAGAGAATGAAATGTGTTACAATACTAAACTTATTTCTAAGTAAAGCTACTCCTTCAACGGATAGCCAAAATGGTCTTATCCGTTGAGTCTACAAACAGTAGATTTCTACTTAAGTGTTTTGTTTAACTTATCATCAAACTAATACACATATTCCTAACAGTCCACCATAAGCAAGTTCACTACATAAGTGAACCAACAGATGGACCATGATATCAACGAATGCCTGCATAAATACAATCTCAAATTGACAAAGAGTATTCATAATTTCTTATTTCAACCTCTTTATCTCACTTAAGTCGATCATTGTTCTCCAAACACTTCTCAAAAAGGCCCCTAATCTGATTAAAGGGATGACAACTGTGGCGCCCTCTAAACCCGGGTCAAAAGTTTGGGGTCCACACACACACCTTATTTATAACCTGCTTATAACAATAATAAAGATAATAATAATATGCAGTGACCCTACTTACCAACCACCACGGACCACAACAGGTTTAAGTATGCACACAAGCCAAACACACTATTATTTTACAAACGTTCAAATCCCAACTATTCCAAACTCAAAACTGAGTATTAAACATTATTACAAACTTTTACAAACTTAAATTAACCCAAAAGAAGCCTACTAGCTCAGCTTAATCAACCTGAACCTCTAGCTCTCGCGCTGGACTGGGGATCCTCGGTACCAACCGATTCCTTCTTAACTGGAAAAGAATAGGAACGGTAACGCCCCCAAATCTGGGGTCAGAGGATTTGGTCGTCACTATGAAACCTCAATCTAAATCAACCTGTTTAATCAATAAATAAATGCCAGCGGAAGATAATTATCATAAATGACCCCAAACTACTCCAAGATCTTTTAAGGTTACAGTTCTAGAAACAAGAATTCCAAATTCCACAAATAATTTTTTTCACTTTCTTTTGACACTCTTTTCAATAAATTCCAACTCACAATTAAACCCACTAGTAAAACTTCGAAATGAAGTATACTAGGCCCAAATAAAATACACAACTATAATATAATATAATATAAACAACTTTATACAATAGAACTTACACTAGCCCGCAAACCCTGGACCAACCACCTTCCAAAAGCTTCTTCTTTGCTTCCTCGAATTACGCAGCTAAACAGCGCAAGCTAATCCTCACTGGAGGTTAAATTTAAAAACAGGCAAGTATGAGCGAAAGAAATGCTCAGCAAGTTCATTATAATATATATATATAGTTGTTTTGACATAAAACCGACATCTGCACCAGAGCAGAACCGTTAAAATCATAATTGCTGAATCATAAAATTCTAGTGGAGGAGCCTCAGAATTGATTCCTTAATCGTATTCAAAACCATTTTGATATTTTTGAGTGAAATGCTTCAGCAATACTCTTGATGAGAATCAAACTCGCAAAACAGTATTTACAGAAATATCGTAAACAACAATAACATGAAACAACGATTATAGAGTGGATCATAAACTCAGTCAAAACCGAACTCTTCAAATTAATACTTACTTTGCTATCATATCAAATTAGATATCAATACGAACTCTGATGCTCACAACACCCATACTGAAGTCAACATCAGTCATCTATACTAACACCACCTTTGATATTTAACAACAAACTAAGTATTCACAAAATCAGAAACTGAATCAAAGCCACAATTCACTTTTAATCCAAAACAGAATCAATACTTTTAATCCAAAACAGAATCAGTTGATAAATCATTATTCTATGAATATCAGAAATGATAAGATAATTTAGATTAGGATCATTCTCCGACGGACGTACTATCACATGCTGATCAGCCCGTGTGATAGCACAAGGTCATGATTCATAGAAACGTGACCCCAAAAACACGAGTACTCAAATAAAAAGGCATAACTAGCCTGTGGCAAAATGGTGTCATAATATTTCATATGGCACTTAGAAATAGCCCTCCGCTGGACCGTCCGTCCCGGTCACTTACGCAATTATGATCCAATCTTAAAACCTTTTATTGAAATGGGGTCATAATAATCGACACCCAAAATAATTTTATTCCCCCAATTCTTGGGTAGGAATATTCGCAACCAAATCACTTTTCTCAAAATTCAAAACATTTGTAAATCCGATAATTAAATAAGTAAAATCACTTAGCTACTCTGAATATAGAATAGCGGAAGAATACTTGCATAAACAGAATTATTTAATTCAACGATATGTAAAACATTTATCGATTCTAAACTGAGAATAGGGAAAGCAATACTTGCATCAAAAGATTTAAAATAAATATCACTTGAACAATAAGTGATGATAGGGATACTTGCATAATATGATTCGAAATAAACGTCACTTGAAAAATAAGTGAAGTCAGGGGTACTTGCCTTTGGGTTTTTAGCAGTTAGCACACTCGCAATAACACAAATATCTCATGATACTTTCTCAAGACGTCACCATTTCTTATTCTTAATTCTTTGATATGCCGCTAATGCGGTTACTGCGGTCTGATACGAAATCTTATCCAACTTTAGTCTTGATCCCCAACGTCTGGTTTTGTTCGTCACGAACCATCCGTACCTACTGAACCACTATGCAACTCTTCCTTTATCTTTCCTTTTGCTTGGTCTCACGTCCTTAATGCCCGATCACTAGCATAAGCAAAAAGATACTACTTTAGTATCCTTCTGAAACGATTATCTTATTTCTACCCTTTCGCGATATCTATGTAGCATATAACAAGTAGCACACATTATAGTTTAAAACTTACTACCAACTCAGAATATTATTTAATACGAGAACGCGTAACTTATGATAATATTTCTACGGAAAATTCGGCATGACCTATTCGTAATATGGACAATACCTTGAATAACCACACCACAAATACAACCCACAAGTCATTTCAATGTTCTTACCCAGACATATCCTATACGTGTTACGACTAACAATCATAACATGCTTTCAAATCATTGAAATCAAATAAGTCAAATAGATTTAGATACAGGGGAATTTTGGAAAATTTTGGCATGAAGTATACGTAATTAGGACTATCCACCTGTTTTTCAATTCCACAATTTAATCTTATAACCAAACAAAATAAAGTTGCCTCAACTTGCAGCAACATAAAAGTAAATAAGCAAGAGAAGTACCCGCCCAGACTTGCGGCACCTAAACAATTAAGGAAAATTACCCGCCCAGACTTGCGGCACCTAAACGATTAAATATACTTAATAATTTATAATATTTGAACTTACAGTTATATAATTTAGCATCACCAATTCAACTTGAGTAAACACTTAAATAACTCACCTTGCACATATATCACATAGACTAGTAACTATACACATATTCAAATCACACTCTAATAATTAGCAACTAAACTCAATCTCAAATAGGCATATAATAACATGTATTTCCATAAAACGCATCGCTATATATTCTCATTTAACATCAAGTTGCAAACAAAAGCTTTGTAAATAATTAAACATATAAAAACACATAACAAGTATCTTGGCTGCTCAATTTCACAGAAACTAAGTTCGTCTCTGGATTTTTAATAAATTCATAAATAGGTCTGTTGTAGTGAAATTTGGTGGAGACTTAAGTGACTCACATATCTAACTATCATAAAAATTGCAGATGAAAGCAAGGTGTTTAGAGCCCCTTAACAGAGTCGTCAATATGGCCAACAAACCCTGTCCAGAAATTCTGCGCACCTTGCACTAAAAAAATTGTATCTCAATTTGTACAAGTCTGGCAGTAACCAAATTTTACAGACATATAATTAAATTATAAACCTACTATTCTTATGTTTTAACCATCAAGCAATTAGGTCTCAAAATGTCTCAAAACAGTCATCCAAAACAGGACAGTTTCCTGGAAAATGCTGAATTTTCTGCACTTAAACTTCATTAACAACTTTAATCAATTCTTAACAATTAACTAAACCCATAATCTCTATTATGCAAATAATCAAACACTTAGCATGCAAAAATTAATAGTTCATATTACAATTTCAATGATACATCAGACTCTCTTTTACACTTATAATTCTAGAGAAAATTTGCCATGACCCGTTCGTTAATATCTTAACCAATCATCTACAATAAATTACACATTCATTTCGGATTAAAACCTCAATCAACTAATCTATTTTCGAATGCTAACCAAAACCAACATATATATACATACACCATTAGTAATTTAGTATCACTAATTAACAACATCACAACTAGCCATTATCGAATTCTCAAAATTTATGCCCAACTACTATAACCAATTTTTTTATACATAAACAACTAAAATTCCTAAGACTCGGAATAAAATCCATCCAAATAACTACTCCAATCAATATTTTACTAGCAACCACACATTCAAACTGGAATAAATCATCAATTTCGGGTTTGTTAAATCTAAAAAAAATTTTGGACTTCAATATATATATCAACTATTTAAAAAAACACTAACACAAATCCTAATCAAATATACACCAAACATTCAAACGAATCAAATCCAAAACAAGTGAATCCACTGAATAATTCAAGAACTCGAATCAGGACTACGCAAATTAATTATTTTCAACAAAAACTCGCAACCAGAAGCATCAACCACGACCACCGGCTCGCTGGGTTCACCACCGGCGGTCGACTGACCTCCGATCGACCCCAAATCGTGGGTGTTTGATCGAGATCGAGTCCCCTGACTCCCTTGAATCCTCATAACCAAAAATTTCATAACATCACATCTTTGAGTTCAAAACGAAACCGAGATATACATACATATATATATACGTATCTATACCTGTTCAAGAAACAAATTCAGGGGTTTAAACTAAAGAGTGGAAGAAGAAAACGAAAAAAAAGAAAAAAGAGAAGAGAAGAAGGAGCGGGGTCGACGGTGTTGTGGGAGGGAGGCGGTGAAGGAAGAAGCAGACGGGGGGGGGGTGATGTGAGAGTAAGGAGAGAGAGGAGAGATTAGATAGATAATTGCTAAATTGTAGTCTTTATCTATTTTTTTATCTGAATCCAACACCGCAATTAACAATTTAACGAACCAATTACGGGTAAATACAATCCTGAAATTTACCAAAATTACTTTAAAATTCCTGAAATAATTTTAAAATTCTCGGAATATTCCAAACTTAAATAAATATGAGTTTCGTAATTTTTGAAGAATTTTGGAATTAAATACGAATAAATAAAAAAAAAATCATACAGGGCTAAAAAATTGATGAAATATTGATTTCTAAATTTTATAAAATCTCAAAAATAATTATTGTAATTATAAAGTCATAAAAATAATTTTATTCTGGACATATAAAAGTTCAAATACTCAAATAATATCACATATAAACACCCAAACATCAATTCCAATTATCAGATAATTCACCAAAATTCACATAAAATCACATAAATAATTCCAAATAATTATAAAAATAATATTTGAAAATATGAGATATTATAATCTATCCCCCTTATAAGGATTCCGTCCTCGGAATCAGCAGAAGAAAGCACTAAGGGTCTTGTTACCAACTTTCCAAATCTTGCAAACGCAACTTTTCTCAAAATTTCTAATAACACTGCAATTCCTTATACCACACAGTTACCACGTGAGCTTCACTCTGCATTATTGTTCCATTCACATCCTTTGACCACTTTCTCAATAGAATCGCTTTTACTAATTGCGAGAAAGAAGAATAGAGAGAAAAATAGAGAGAAAGATAAAGGAAAGAGATATAGAGATAAATAGAGAAAGAAATAAAGAGACAGATCAACTTCGCTATACGCCCCTGATATTTTAATTGCATCGCAGTCCACTGTCGCTCTTGGTAATCCCATCACGTAACTCTGCATTGATTTGACCAGGATAACTCAGCTTAACTTGATTGGTATACCTTCGAATATTTAGAATGATAAAATCATAGAATTTCAAAAAGAAGAGAATTTGATATCATAACGGAACCATAATCTGAATTTGAGAAAAAGTATTGTTGAAATAAAAGAATAACTGAGAGATCAATATGATCAAATGAACTTGGTATTGCGTGTCCAAATTAAGACACTACTAAAGGTTGTTAACCTTCATGTATTCATAATACACACAAGTGATGGCGTCCCATCCAACTCCTATCACACAGACAGGGATACCTTGTGTCCCCTATAGTTAGGGTTGTTCATCTCAGTCAGAATAAAAGAATATAAAATGAATTCAAAATCAAATGAATAGAACTGATAAGATTTCAAAGATGATATTTCTGAAGGAAATGAAGTCCAGAGAACAAAATTCTGGCACAAAATGAATAAACGGGTGTTAGGGAATATCCTCTAACAATTACTTCTTTTGAGAGAGGCCAAAAGAAATTATAGAAAGAGAAGGTATTGCCAAAGTCTTAATGCTTATCTTCAATTTAAACTCTTCAGTTGACTCGTCATCCGATTCTCGACACTTCTTCATATTCCAGGGATATCGATAATCTTCATCGTCATCGAATCGTAGTCTCGAAAGATTCCACAATAGAAGTTTTGCAACTGCCAGGAGTTCCATCCAACTCAGCACAACCATCTCAAACAAATGCGCCTATCTTAACTTATTCGTTGGTACTATATCCAATAGTCCAACAGGAACTCGATATGAGCTCAAGCGTCCTCACATAGCTATACACACTCCTACACATTCTCGTTTCTAGTTTACTATAACCTCAGCTCTGATACCAACCTGTAACGCCCCCAAATCCGGGGTCAGAGGATTTGGTCATCACTATGAAACCTCAATCTAAATCAACCTGTTTAATCAATAAATAAATGCCAGCGGAAGATAATTATCATAAATGACCCCAAACTACTCCAAGATCTTTTAAGGTTACAGTTCTAGAAACAAGAATTCCAAATTCCACAAATAATTTTTTTCACTTTCTTTTGACACTCTTTTCAATAAATTCTAACTCACAATTAAACCCACTAGTATAACTTCGAAATGAAGTATACTAGGCCCAAATAAAATACACAACTATAATATAATATAATATAAACAACTTTATACAATAGAACATACACTAGCCCGCAAACCCTGGACCAACCACCTTCCAAAAGCTTCTTCTTTGCTTCCTCGAATTACGCAGCTAAACAGCGCAAGCTAATCCTCACTGGAGGTTAAATTTAAAAACAGGCAAGTATGAGCGAAAGAAATGCTCAGCAAGTTCATTATAATATATATATAGTTGTTTTGACATAAAACCGACATCTGCATCAGAGCAGAACCGTTGAAATCATAATTGATGAATCATAAAATTCTAGTGGAGGAGCCTCATAATTGATTCCTTAATCGTATTCAAAACCATTTTGATATTTTTGAGCGAAATGCTTCAGCAATACTCTTGACGAGAATCAAACTCGTAAAACAGTGTTTACAGAAATATTGTAAACAACAATAACATGAAACAATGATTATAGAGTGGATCATAAACTCAGTCAAAACCGAACTCTTCAAATTAATACTTAATTTGCTATCATATCAAATTAGATATCAATACGAACTTTGATGCTCACAACACCCATACTGAAGTCAACATCAGTCATCTATACTAATACCACCTTTGATATTTAACAACAAACTAAGTATTCACAAAATCAGAAAGTGAATCAAAGCCACAATTCACTTTTAATCCAAAACAGAATCAATACTTTTAATCCAAAACAGAATCAGTTGATAAATCATTATTCTATGAATATCAGAAATGATATGATAATTTAGATTAGGATCATTCTCCGACGGACCTACTATCACATGCTGATCAGCCCGTGTGATAGCACAAGGTCATGATTCATAGAAACGTGACCCCAAAAACACGAGTACTCAAATAAAAAGGCATAACTAGCCTGTGGCAAAATGGTGTCATAATATTTCATATGGCACTTAGAAATAGCCCTCCGCTGGACCGTCCGTCCCGGTCACTTACGCAATTATGATCCAATCTTAAAACCTTTTATTGAAATGGGGTCATAATAATCGACACCCAAAATAATTTTATTCCCCCAATTCTTGGGTAGGAATATTCGCAACCAAATCACTTTTCTCAAAATTCAAAACATTTGTAAATCCGATAATTAAATAAGTAAAATCACTTAGCTACTCTGAATATAGAATAGCGGAAGAATACTTGCATAAACAGAATTATTTAATTCAACGATATGTAAAACATTTATCGATTCTAAACTGAGAATAGGGAAAGCAATACTTGCATCAAAAGATTTAAAATAAATATCACTTGAACAATAAGTGATGATAGGGATACTTGCATAATATGATTCGAAATAAACATCACTTGAAAAATAAGTGAAGTCAGGGGTACTTGCCTTTGGGTTTTTAGCAGTTAGCACACTCGCAATAACACAAATATCTCATGATACTTTCTCAAGACGTCACCATTTCTTATTCTTAATTCTTTAATATGCCGCTAATGCGGTTACTGCGGTCTGATACGAAATCTTATCCAACTTTAGTCTTGATCCCCAACGTCTGGTTTTGTTCGTCACGAACCATCCGTAACTACTGAACCACTATGCAACTCTTCCTTTATCTTTCCTTTTGCTTGGTCTCACGTCCTTAATGCCCGATCACTAGCATAAGCAAAAAGATACTACTTTAGTATCCTTCTGAAATGATTATCTTATTTCTACCCTTTCGCGATATCTATGTAGCATATAACAAGTAGCACACATTATAGTTTAAAACTTACTACCAACTCAGAATATTATTTAATACGAGAACGCGTAACTTATGATAATATTTCTACGGAAAATTCGGCATAACCTATTCGTAATATGGACAATACCTTGAATAACCACACCACAAATACAACCCACAAGTCATTTCAATGTTCTTACCCAGACATATCCTATACGTGTTACGACTAACAATCATAACATGCTTTCAAATCATTGAAATCAAATAAGTCAAATAGATTTAGATACAGGGGAATTTTGGAAAATTTTGGCATGAAGTATACGTAATTAGGACTATCCACCTATTTTTCAATTCAACAATTTAATCTTATAACCAAACAAAATAAAGTTGCCTCAACTTGCAGCAACATAAAAGTAAACAAGCAAGAGAATTACCCGCCCAGACTTGCGGCACCTAAATAATTAAGGAAAATTACCCATTCAGACTTGCGGCACCTAAACGATTAAATATACTTAATAATTTATAATATTTGAACTTACAGTTATATAATTTAGCATCACCAATTCAACTTGAGTAAACACTTAAATAACTCACCTTGCACATATATCACATAGACGAGTAACTATACACATATTCCAATCACACTCTAATAATTAGCAACTAAACTCAATCTTAAATAGGCATATAATAACATGTATTTCCATAAAACGCATCGCTATATATTCTCATTTAACATCAAGTTGCAAACAAAAGCTTTGTAAATAATTAAACATATAAAAACACATAACAAGTATCTTGGCTGCTCGATTTCACAGAAACTAAGTTCGTCTCTGGATTTTTAATAAATTCATAAATAGGTCTGTTGTAGTGAAATTTGGTGGAGACTTAAGTGACTCACATATCTAACTATCATAAAAATTGCAGATGAAAGCAAGGTGTTTAGAGCCCCTTAACAGAGTCGTCAATATGGCCAACAAATCCTGTCCAGAAATTCTGCGCACCTTGCACTAAATAAATTGTATCTCAATTTGTACAAGGTGTTTAGAGCCCCTTAACAGAGTCGTCAATATGGCCAACAAACCCTGTCCAGAAATTCTGCGCACCTTTCACTAAATAAATTCTATCTCAATTTGTACAAGTCTGGTAGTAACCAAATTTTACAGACATATAATTAAATCATAAACCTACAATTCTTATGTTTTAACCATCAAGCAATTAGGTCTCAAAATGTCTCAAAACAGTCATCCAAAACAGGACAGTTTCCTGGAAAATGCTGAATTTTCTGCACTTAAACTTCATTAACAACTTTAATCAATTCTTAACAATTAACTAAACCCATAATCTCTATTATGCAAATAATCAAACACTTAGCATGCAAAAATTAATAGTTCATATTACAATTTCAATGCAACATCAGACTCTCTTTTACACTTATAATTTTAGAGAAAATTTGCCATGACTCGTTCGTTAATATCTTAACCAATCATCTACAATAAATTACACATTCATTTCGGATTAAAACCTCAATCAACTAATCTATTTTCGAATGCTAACCAAAACCAACATATATATACATACACCATTAGTAATTTAGTATCACTAATTAACAACATCACAACCAGCCATTATCGAATTCTCAAATTTTATGCCCAACTACTATAACCAATTTTTTTATACATAAACAACTAAAATTCCTAAGACTCGGAATAAAATCCATCCAAATAACTACTCCAATCAATATTTTACTAGCAACCACACATTCAAACTGGAATAAATCATCAATTTCGGGTTTGTTAAATCTAAAAAAAAATTTGCACTTCAATATATATATCAACTATTTAAAAAAACACTAACACAAATCCTAATCAAATATACACCAAACATTCAAACGAATCAAATCCAAAACAAGTTAATCCACTGAATAATTCAAGAACTCGAATCAGGACTACACAAATTAATTATTTTCAACAAAAACTCGCAACCAGAAGCATCAACCACGACCACCGGCTCGCTGGGTTCACCGCCGGCGGTCGACTGACCTCCGATCGACCCCAAATTGTGGGTGTTTGATCGAGGTCGAGTCCCCTGACTCCCTTGAATCCTCATAACCAAAAATTTCATAACATCACATCTTTGAGTTCAAAACGAAACCGAGATATACATACATATATATACGTATCTATACCTGTTCAAGAAACAAATTTAGGGGTTTAAACTAAAGAGTGGAAGAAGAAAACGAAAAAAAAAGAAAAAAGAGAAGAAGAGAAGAAGGAGCGGGGTCGACGGTGTTGTGGGAGGGAGGCGGTGAAGGAAGAAGCAGTCGGGGGGTGATGTGAGAGTAAGGAGAGAGAAGAGAGATTAGATAGATAATTGCTAAATTGTAGTCTTTATCTATTTTTTTATCTGAATCCAACACCGCAATTAAAAATTTAACGAACCAATTACGGGTAAATACAATCCTGAAATTTACCAAAATTACTTTAAAATTCCCGAAATAATTTTAAAATTCTCGGAATATTCCAAACTTAAATAAATATGAGTTTCGTAATTTTTGAAGAATTTTGGAATTAAATACGAATAAATCAAAAAAAAATCATATAGGGCTAAGTAATTGATAAAATATTGATTTCTAAATTTTATAAAATCCCAAAAATAATTATTGTAATTATAAAGTCATAAAAATAATTTTATTCTGGACATATAAAAGTTCAAATACTCAAATAATATCACATATAAACACCCAAACATCAATTCCAATTATGAGATAATTCACCAAAATTCACATAAAATCACATAAATAATTCCAAATAATTATAAAAATAATATTTGAAAATATGAGATATTACAGGAACAATATCACACAAATGAGCTAACTAGCTCAGCAAGTCACAATGACAAAACTGAGAATAATGATCATCAGGTGAACATGGTTATGATATCAAGTGAACAATGGATTATGATTTAGAATTGGATATTATATTTTCATGTTAAAAACCAAGGTTAGGCTGTTGATCAGTCACGCACTAACCCCGAGCAAAGCACACAGCACTGCTCTAACTACTGGATCCAAGGCACACATTGACCTAACTTGACTATTATATGGTCTGACCACGAATCTGGTCCACAATTTTATAAAACTATCCAATTCTAACATAATAATAGAATAAACAATAATAAACAATAACCAGAATTATTAACAATATTTGATATTCCATAATGAAATGGTTTTAATCTGCATAAGGATCAAAAGAGCATTTTTAAAGTTTAGATGCTAGGTAATGAAAGAATTGGCTAACAATGAATCAATATTTGAGGGTTTCAAGGATTTGGTCTTTCAAAGCGTAAAATACAAAGATTTGAATGTGTAAGCAATCTGGTTCAGTGTTTAATATCTAGTTTGTATGTATTTGTGGAGTAATATCGTATACTTGAGGTTCGTGTTTGGGTATACAACAATGAATGGTCTAGAAAGAATCAGGTTATGGCTCAAGATCAATAACTGGAATCAAGGTTTAGGGTACAGTGCTTCAAAGCACTTGCAATATGAAACAGGAATATCAATCACGACAATATCTCGAGAAAGTTCAGAACACTTGCCTGGTATTAGCTTACTACACTGCACTCGCTTCCAATCCCAACCGTCTTACTTCTCAACTACCTGTTTCCCTTTCCTACGTCTTGCCTCTTCTGCTCACATATCATAAGCATCTATCAATATTCAACTCATATGATTCTATTTAACACATACTTCTATCTACCCTTCGTTTCACCCAAATCCGATTAACGGATTGAAAGTTACGCAATAAACAGTAAACATCGAATATATAAACCGACAGTCAACCAACATATCACATATAACACATAATACGTCACATAATCAATGACATATCATTTATAAAGACATTTTGGGTCATAAATAGGCTTTCTGGTATTTAAAACGATTTTTAAAACATTTTTCTGAATTAAAACGGGTCGTTGGATCAATTTCGGGGTACCAAACAGGGTTCGGTTGGCCAATTCTGGCTCCGAAACAATTTTATAATAATTATCGAGCCTTGGAAATAATTTAGAATAATATTTTAAAGCTCGAAACTATTTTTTGGAATTTTTAAATCATTTTTAAATAATTAAATCTAATTAAATAATTACCTAAAATCAATTAATAATTAATTAAATCAATTAATCAATTAATTTTCGAATTAATTGACCAATTAATCAATTAAAAATTAACTGAAATTAATTAACTAATTAATTCATATTTATTTTTGAATTAAAAATAATTTTCGGAATTAAAATAATAATTTTTAGAATTTTCAGAAATTAAAATCGAATTTTTATAATAAAAATAAATAGGAAATATAATTTTTAAATATTTTTAAAACATGAATCCTATTTTGCAAATTCTGGAAACTTCAGGGACCTAACTTCATCATCTCCAAAAGTATAGGGGCCTGTTTGCAATTTTGCAAACTCCCACCGTCGACTCGCCGGAGTGTGGCCGGAGAACATGATTCCGACCACCTCAGGCCACCAAACTGTCCAGAATTAATCTACAGGTTACCAGCAACTTATACATGCAATCAAAATTCAATAATCATCAACATCGCCGGTTTCCAGCGAACATCGTAAAACTTAAAACCACAACTCCCTTCAATTCACTAATCCTCTGTTAACGAGCTATATACCAATCGATTGCAAATTGCATAAGGAACACAACCCACTATAAATCAACAGCTAATAACCCCTAAATCAAATATCCCCAAATTTCAATTAAAAACATTCATACGGGTTATAACCCCTAATTTTGAAATTCGAAAATTAAACTCAAATTTGAACATGTTATTGAACTCCAAATCAGACGTATAATATATCAAAATCATCAGGAAAACAAGCTCTACAACATGCAATCATCAAATCATACAAACAACCATCCGAACAAAAATTCATATTTTTAATCAAAATAATTCGAAAATAAATAAAAAAATATAAAATCAACCTTTGATTCTGCAGTAAAATAGGTTATGGAATCTGATAGAGCTCTTCAAGACCTTCAAATCTGGTACTCGAGCTTTTCAAACAAAGATCAATAACACCTTCAAAAGTTGGTTTGATTCTTGGAACAGTTTATGAATAAATGATTTTTCTCTGTAAAATTATATAATTATCTGTCTGCAAATGATTTTGATACGAAATAAAATACGGGAAAAGGCTATTTATAATTACAGAAAATTAGTATCCCGTTGGATCATTCCGGCTATAAAATGGTACGTTTATTTATAAAAACTGATCCAAACGGTATCGGTTTTCGGGATAATTATCCAAATCAGTACAATTTGTACTGCCGTCTTGGTCTCAGCGCCTGGTTACACATATTACGAGGTGATAATTGGGATAGTTTAATAAAAAGCCCCCGTTTATCGAAAATACGGGTTTTATTGATTTACCAAAACGAATATTGTATCGAAAATGTTGCGCCGGGGCCCGCGCAGAACAAACCGTACGCCGGATCGAAAAAGTCGAAACATGGAATATGCTCGGAATATTATAATTAGGTTAGGAAGGAGTTCTCGGAAGAGTTTCGGGTTCTAAAAATGTAACAACGGGTGACGTCGGTTGGTTCCCGTTTTTATAAAATAGATTTTAAATACCCGGAAAAAGATTTTATAAATTTCATATGATCCTTATAAATCCATAAATCAACATAAAAATAATTAGGAAGATATGACAATTATCAATATTTTATTTTGGACATATAAAAATTAAAATACTCAATTAATATTATTTTTAAATATCCAAACACAGATAACACTTAATAGTTAATTCATAGAATAGATACTGAACACAGATAATAATTATTTAATAGAAAAATAATTACACGATATATCCCGAATATTACATCCTTCCCCCTTAAAAGGATTCTGTCCTCAGAATCTCCTAAGAAAACAAGTGAGGGTATTTTTCTCTCATATCACTTTCTAACTCCCAGGTTAACTCTTCAACCTTTGGGTTTCTCCACAATACTCTTACTAACTTTACCACTTTATTTCGCAATACTTTCTCTCTTTCTTCTAGAATCTCTATCGGACTCTCTACATATGATAAATCTGCCTGAAGCTCTATTGGCTCATATTCAATTACATGCCTGGAGTCTGGATTATATTTCTTCAGCATCGATACATGAGAAACATTGTGAATGTGCTCCATGTGCGGTGGTAACACCAACTCGTAAGCTACTTTGCCAACGCACTTTAGGATCTCAAAAGGTCCGACATATCTTGGGCTTAGCTTTCCTTTCTTTCCAAACCTCGTTACTCCTTTCCATGGTGATACTTTCAGTAATACCAAGCTTCCTTCTTCAAATTTCATGTCTTTCCTTGACTGGTCTGCATATTTCCTCTGACGATCTTGTGCGGCTATTAATCTCTTCTGGATAATTTCAACAACTTCCTTTGTCTGCTGCACCAATTCAGGTCCAAGTATTTTGCGTTCTCCTACTTCGTCCCAATGCACTGGAGATCTGCATTTGCGTCCATAAAGGGCTTCATAGGGTGGCATCCTAATACTGGCGTGATAACTGTTGTTATAAGCAAACTCTACCAGAGGTAAATGCTCGTCCCAACTTCCTTTAAAATCAATAGCACAAACACGCAACATGTCCTCGATTGTCTGGATCGTTCTTTCACTTTGGCCATCCGTCTGGGGTGATAGGCTGTACTCATATTCAGTCTTGTTCCCAAACATTCTTGAAAACTCTTCCAAAATCTTGAATTAAACCTTGGATCTCAATCAGATACAATAGACACAGGAGCTCCATGACGAACTACAATTTCCTTCAGGTACATATGGACCAACTTGTTGAGCAAAAATCTTTCATTTATAGGCAGAAAATGAGCTGACTTGGTAAGTCTATCAACTATAACCCAAATGGCATCATGATTAGCCCTTGTCCTTGGTAATCCAACTATGAAATCCATGGTAATATGTTCCCACTTCCACTCTGGAATCTCCAATGGCTGTAACAATCCACTTGTCTCTGATGCTCTGCTTTAACTCTTTGACAGGTATAACATTTGCTAACCCATTCCGCAATTTCCCTCTTCATATCTGGCCACCAATAATTCTCTTTTAAATCTCTGTACATCTTGGTACTTCTTGGATGGATGGAATATCTTGAACTATGTGCCTCTTGTAAAATTTCATTCTTTAACTCCGTCACTGGTGGAATCCAAATTCTAGATGAAAATCTCAGAATACCTTGATCATCCTTTTGCGTGCATAATTCTTCACCTACCAAACGATTTATATCCTGATCCATTACATCTTCTTGTCCTTTCTTTATTTTCTCCAACAACTCCGGTTGGAAAGTCATACTGTACACTTTCGCTTCCTCAGGCTTGCAAATTCTAATTTCCAATTTCAATTTCTGAAATTCCTTATATATTTCTTCAGGTACTGATAACTCATTTAACCTTTCCTTCCGACTCAATGCATCTGCTACCACGTTTGCTTTACCAGGATGATAATTAATTGAGCAGTCGTAATCCTTGATCAATTCTAACCATCTCCTTTGCCTCATATTAAGTTCCTTCTGTGTGAATATGTACTTTAAGCTTTTGTGATCCATGAAAATCTCGTACTTTTCTCCATACAGATAATGTCTCCAAATCTTCAAAGCGAAAACTATGGATGCTAGCTCCAAATCATGAGTAGGATACTTTTGTTCGTGTGGTTTCAATTGCCTTGACGCATACGCAATCATCTTATCGTGCTGCATTAGAACACATCCTAATCCTTTGTGAGAAGCATCGCTATAAATTACGAAATTCCCTTGATCCTCTGGAAGTGACAAAACAGGTGTCGTGATTAATCTTTGCTTCAATTCCTGAAAACTTCCTTCGCACTTGTCGTTCCATATAAACTTTTCATTCTTTCGTGTAAGCTTTATCAGTGGTGTTGCAATCCTTGAGAAATTGTGGACGAATCGATGATAATATCCCGCCAATCCCAAGAAACTTCTTACCTCAGTGGGTGTTCTTGGTCTCTCCCAATTCGTAATTGCTTCGATCTTTGCCGGGTCCACTTTGATCCCTTCGTTACTGACTATGTATCCTAAGAACTGAACCTCTTGTAACCAAAACTTACACTTCAAGAATTTAGCATATAACTTCTTTTTCCTTAAAATCTCTAAAGCCGTCCTCACATGTTCCGCATGATCCTCTTCCATTTTTGAATAAATTAAAATATCATCTATAAACATAATAACGAACTTGTCCAAATATTCCTTAAAAATTCTATTCATCAGGTCCATAAACGCTGTCGGGGCATTGTTCAATCCAAAAGAAATTACTTGAAATTCATAATGTCCATACCTTGTTCTAAAAGCTGTCTTTGGTATATCTTCTGGCTTGATCTTCAGTTGATGATATCCTGATCTTAAATCAATTTTGGAGAAGTACTTGGCTCCCTTCAATTGGTCAAACAAATCATCAATTCTAGGTAACGGATACTTGTTCTTGATTGTAAGCTTATTGAGCTCCCTATAGTCAATGCACAGTCTCATGCTTCCATCTTTCTTCTTGACAAATAATACCGGTGCTCCCCACGGGGATACGCTGGGTCTGATTACTCCTTTCTCTAACAATTCCTGCAATTGATTCGCTAGCTCTTTCATCTCAACAGGCGCCATTCTGTACGGGGCCTTGGATACTAGTTCTGTTCCAGGTGCTAAGTCGATCGCAAATTAAATTTCTCTATCTGGAGGAAGTCCTGGTAACTCGTCGGGAAACACGTCTGGAAATTCATTCACAACTGGAATATCTTCAAGTTTTGTTAGTTCTTGACTTCTGTCAATCGCATATGCCACGAAATGCTCACATCCTTGTCGTAGTAACTTCTTGGCTTGAATCATCGTTAAGAACTTCTTTACTTGTTTCTGACCCTTGAACGTTACTATTCTTTCGTCTGGCGTCTTCACCATTACCTTCTTATTTCGACAATCTATCTGGGCATCATGCTTAGATAACCAATCCATCTCTATTATAACGTCAAATTCTCCTAACTTAAATGGTATCAAATATACACAAAACTTACTACCAAAAATCTCAATCTCACAATTCCCACAAACTTGATTAATAGATACACGTTCTTGATTTGCTAATTCCACAGTCATTATTTCATTTAAACACTCAACTGGACAATTTAACTTACTAACAAAATCTCATGAAATAAACGATCGGGTTGCTCCCAAATCCATTAACACCTTGGCACATAAAGAATTCACATTAGGCGTACATGCCACGACATCCGTATCCTGGATAGCATCCTTCACAGACATATCAAAAACTCCAGCCCTTGGAGTCTCATTCACTGTTGGGGTAGATCTCATAATCCTCAATGCATTACTGACTGGGGCTGGTGTCTTATAATCACTGGCCATATGTCCTGGCTTCCCACATTTAAATCACGTAAATCCAATGGCTGGAACCTTCACTGCCGGATTCCGGATAGGCTGATCCTTATTTGCTGGCTCTCTTGCTGGCTGATTTCGGCACTCCCTCGAATAGTGCCCTTTCTGGTTGCATTTGAAACATACCACATTCAACCTATTACAAACTCCCCCATGCTTCTTCCCACATATTTGACAATCCGGAAAAGTTAGTCTCAACTGATTCGGCTGATTCGTATTAACTGGACGGTTGCCCTGGCCTCCATCTCCTGCATTTTGTCTCCTGAAATTAAAATTTTTCCCTGACTGAAACTTGCCTTTCTTAAGACTTGGAAACTTCCCTGGTTGTGACTGGCCCTCATTCCCTTCAAATTTCCTTTTCTTGCTATCCTTTTCCTTCTGGAACATCTCACTCTCTGTCTCTGCGATCATAGCCTTCTATACTACTCCTGCATAGGTATCCAATTCAAAAATGGCTACCTTCCCTCTGATCCATGGTTTCAAACCTTGCTGGAATCTTTTAGCCTTCTTCCTGTTAGTATCCACATACGACGGTACATATCTTGACAATTCCTTAAACTTACCCTCATAATCTGTTACCGACATGTTCCCTTGCTTTAATTCTAAAAACTTCAGCTCTATTTGATCCTGAACAAACTGAGGAAAATACTTTTCTAAAAACAATTCCTTAAACCTTTTCCAAGTAATAACATTTGTACCTTCCAATGTCTTCACCATCTCCTACCAATAGGTGGCCTCATTCTTCAGATAGTAACTTGCAAACTCAACCTTCTGTTCTTCCTTTACTTTTACTAAGGCAAATGCCTTCTCTACTTCCTTTAACCAAACATTTGCTTCAATCGGCTCTAGGGAACCCTTAAATTCTGGTGGGTTTACTGCCTGAAAAGTTTTAAAAGTTACCTGGGGGTTGGTCTGTCTTTGTTGTTGTTGTGTCAGGTGAACTGTTTGTTGGGCCAAGATTTGAAGAATCTGGGCTATTGCTGGGTCCATGGGTCCTGGGTTCATATTTGGATTTGTATCATCTTGGTTGTTATTGTTGTTGGTTTCTTCATTCTGGGTGTTGGTGCGGGTATTTCTTCTGGGAGGCATTTTTCTGTAAAGAATCAATCAACTTATTTAGCTTTTGAATCAATCTTTTGTATAAAAGAATAGTTTTGCAAAACAGAAATATCTCTTTTTCAAAATAGTTGTAACTAAGTAAATTGCATGCTTCTTTACAGAATATAAACAGTTATGGAAAACAGGGTACATGGTATCACAGGGGTATAACTGGTGCAATAAATAAGGTAAGGTAAAACAGGTGCAATAAAGTAAATGACAGTGCTGGAAAGGAAAAAGGTATTGATATATATAGATCAAAAGTTTTAGGTAGTACAAGCGTAAAGACGCTTCAGAAGTAAAAGCAAAAGGGTACAACAACCTACTCACTAGTCAGCATAGCTAGTCTATAAATATAACTCAAAGTCTACTGATACACACTACACACTACTGTACATGCTACATAACCATAACAACACTGCTCAGCATCTCCATCTCTGAATCTCTGACTCAACTCCAAGGAAACTCTGGTCCTTCCAGCCTCTCAAATTCCTCCATCACCTCAATAGCCCAGCCCATCAGTGCATCAGGGCCTCTTCCAGGTAGTGTAGCTCCATGTAGCCTAGCCTCAAGAACCCTCCGTGTCACATGAATCTCCTCTCGAAGCTCCCTCACACCACGATCAACATCAGTAGTCCTAATGATATGCTGTAGCTCTCTGATCTGGGCCAACAAGGAATCACGCTCCAATAGAAGAGCCTCATACCGGTAATAAGGAACTGGGGGCAATGTAGACTGGAATGGGGCACTCGCAACTGAATGCCCAGTGGAATCCGAATCAGCTGGTGGGGATCCTCTAACAGGTGGCCTCATGCCTGAGGTGGAATAGCCTGCAGTGGTACGGGCTGCAACACAGGTGGAGGTAGTATAGCTAACACTGGTGGAACAACAGGACGTGGATCCGAAGACGGCACTCCAACTGAAGGCTCTGAGTGATTAGCTGATACGGGAATAAAAGAGTCGGCCATCGCTGCTATCTGAAATCATATCGCAATATAAGAATCTTGAACCATAACGCGAATTACACTAATACATGATATACCGAAGTACTCAACCTCTCGATGTTCTATCTTTCTATTCCTTACTTCTAATCCTAGCCCTCTACCCATTCCCGTCAACATAGGCTTATGTTAGTGACTTATAACCTGTAGCTCTGATACCAAACCTGTGGCGCCCTCTAAACCCGGGTCAGAAGTTTGGGGTCCACACACACACCTTATTTATAACCTGCTTATAACAATAATAAAGATAATAATAATATGCAGTGATCCTACTTAACAACCACCACAGACCGCAACAGGTTAAAGTATGCACACAAGCCAAACACACTATTATATTACAAACGTTCAAATCCCAACTATTCCAAACTCAAAACTGAGTATTAAACATTATTACAAACTTTTACAAACTTAAATTAACCCAAAAGAAGCCTACTAGCTCAGCTCAATTAACCTGAACCCCTAGCTCTCACGCTGGACTGGGGATCCTCGGTACCTACCATTTCCTTCTTAACTGGAAAAGAACAGGAACAATATCATACAAATGAGCTAACTAGCTCAGCAAGTCACAATGACAAAACTGAGAATAATGATCATCAGGTGAACATGGTTATGATATCAAGTGAACGATGGATTATGATTTAGAATTGGATATTACATTTTCATGTTAAAAACCAAGGTTAGGTTGCTGATCAGTCACGCACTAACCCCGAGCAAAGCACACAGCACTGCTCTAACTACTGGATCCAAGGCACACATTGGCCTAACTTGACCATTATATGATCTGACCACGAATCTGGTCCACAATTTTATAAAACAATCCAATTCTAACATAATAACAGAATAAACAATAATAAACAATAACCAGAATCATTAACAATATTTGATGTTCCATAATGAAATGGTTTTAATCTGCATAAGGATCAAAAGAGCATTTTCAAAGTTTAGATGCTAGGTAATGAAAGAATTGGCTAACAATGAATCAATATTTCAGGGTTTCAAGGATTTGGTCTTTCAAAGCGTAAAATACAAAGATTTGAATGTGTAAGCAATCTGGTTCAGTGTTTAATATCTAGTTTGTATATATTTGTGAAGTAGTATCGTATACTTGAGGTTCGTGTTTGGGTATACAACAATCAATGGTCTAGAAAGAATCAGGTTACGACTCAAGATCAATAACTGGAATCAAGGTTTAGGGTACAGTGCTTCAAAGCACTTGCAATATGAAACATGAATATTAATCACGACAATATCTCGAGAAAGTTCAGAACACTTGCCTGGTATTAGCTTACTACACTACACTCGCTTCCAATCCCAACCGTCTTACTTCTCAACTACCTGTTTCCCATTCCTACGTCTTGCCTCTTCTGCTCACATATCATAAGCATCTATCAATATTCAAATCATATGATTCTATTTAACACATACTTGTATCTACCCTTCATTTCACTCAAATCCGATTAACGGATTGAAAGTTACGCAATAAACAGTAAACATCGAATATATAAACCGAAAGTCAACCAACATATCACATACAACACATAATACGTCACATAATCAATGACATATCATTTATAAAGACATTTCGGGTCATAAATAGGCTTTCTGGTATTTAAAACGATTTTTAAAATATTTTTCGGAATTAAAACGGGTCATTAGATCAATTTCGGGGTAACAAACAGTGTTCGGTTGGCCAATTCTGGCTCCGAAACAATTTTATAATAATTATAGAGCCTTGGAAATAATTTAGAATAATATTTTAAAGCTCGAAACTATTTTTCGGAATTTTTAAATCATTTTTAAATAATTAAATCTAATTAAATAATTAACTAAAATCAATTAATAATTAATTAAATCAATTAATCAATTAATTTTTGAATTAATTGACTAATTAATCAATTAAAAATTAACTGAAATTAATTAACTAATTAATTCAGATTTATTTTTAAATTAAAAATAATTTTCGGAATTAAAATAATAATTTTTAGAATTTTCAGAAATTAAAATCGATTTTTTATAATAAAAATAAATAGGAAATATGATTTTTAAATATTTTTAAAACAGGAATCGTATTTTTGCAAATTCTGGAAACTTCAGGGACCTAACTTCATCATCTCCAAAAGTACAGGGGCCTGTTTGCAATTTTGCAAACTCCCACCGTCGACTGGCCGGAGTGTGGTCGGAGAACACGATTCCGGCCACCTCAGGCCACCAAACTGTCCATAATTAATCTACAGGTTATCAGCAACTTATACATGCAATCAAAATTCAATAATCATCCCTCTCCTGGCCGGAAAATGGCCAAGAACATCGCCGGTTTCCGGCGAACATCGTAAACTTAAAAACACAACTCCCTTCAATTCACCAATCCTCTGTTAATGAGCTATATACCAATCGATTGCAAATATCATAAGGAACACAACCCACTATAAATCAACATCTAATAACCCCTGAATCAAAAATCCCTAAATTTCAATTGAAAACATTCATACTGGTTATAAACCCTAATTTTGAAATTCGAAAATCAAACTCAAATTTAAACATGTTATTGAACTCCAAATCAGACGTATAATATATCAAAATCATCAGGAAAACAAGCTCTACAACATGCAATCATCAAATCATACAAACAACCATCCAAACAAAAATTCATATTTTTAATCAAAACAAATCGAAAATAAATAAAAAAATATAAAATCAACCTTTGATTCTGCAGTAAAATAGGTTATGGAATCTGATAGAGCTCTTCAAGACCTTCAAATCTGGTACTCGAGCTTTTCAAATAAAGATCAATAACACCTTCAAAAGTTGGTTTGATTCTTGGAACAATTTATGAATATATGATTTTTCTTTGTAAAATTATATAATTATCTGTCTGCAAATGATTTTGATACGAAATAAAATACGGGAAAAGGCTATTTATAATTACGGAAAATTAGTATCCCGTTGGATCAGTCCTGCTATAAAACGGTACATTTATTAATAAAAACAGATCCAAACGGTATCGGTTTTCGGGATAATTATCCAAATTAGTACAATTTGTACTGCGGTCTTGGTCTCAGCGCCTGGTTACACGTATTACGAGGTGATAATTGAGATAGTTTAATAAAAAGCTCCCGTTTATCGAAAATACGGGTTTTATTGATTTACCGAAACGAATATTGTATCGAAAATGTTGCGCCGGGACCCGCGCAGAACAAACCGTACGCCGGATCGAAAAAGTTGAAACATGGAATATGCTCGGAGTATTACAATTAGGTAAGGAAGGAGTTCTCGGAAGAGTCCCGGGTTCCAAAAACGTAACAATGGGTGACGTCGGTTGGTTCCCATTTTTATAAAATAGATTTTAAATACGCGGAAAAAGATTTTATAAATTTCATATGATCCTTATAAATCCATAAATCAACATAAAAATAATTAGGAAGATATGACATTATCTATATTTTATTTTGGACATATAAAAATTAAAATACTCAATTAATATTATTTTTAAATATCCAAACACATATAACACTTAACAGTTAATTCACAGAATAGATACTGAACACAGATAATAATTATTTAATAGCAAAATAATTACACGATATATCTCGGATATTACAGTAACCACGTGTTTAAGTGATTCTTTAACCGCAAACTACAATAAATGATGCAACACAAAATGTGCATCATGACTCTTATAACCTGATAATTTTCTCTCATTGGTATACACAAACCGAGCGATATTGGGTCCACTACCATATGGAAACTTGGCATTCTTTAGTACCATGCAAAATCAATATTTCTCATCATTCGTCATGTCAAATATGGAAGCTCTAATTTCAAGGTATTTACCATCACCTAATTTAACAGGATGAAGCTCCTTCATGATGCCAAGTTCTTGCAGATCTAAACGAGCATTGACATGGTCTTTTGATTTTCCAAGAATATTCAATATAGTGCCAAATATGCTCTCACAAATATTATCCTCGATATGCATAACATTGAGGTTATGTTGATGTAAATTCTGACTCCAATACGAGAAACTGAAAATTATCGACTTTTCTTGAAAGGGGAATCAACCCTCTTTACCTTTTTTCTTCCTTGCTCCTTCTTGTTCTTTCCAAACTCATTTTGAAAATTCGAAAATAACTCTTCGATGTCCATTCCAAATAAATTTGAAGGAGGCTTTCTCATTTCAATTTGACCATTGAACTTTTATTTATCAAACCTCCATTTGTGTCCTTCACAGAGAAATTTTCTATGGCCCATGCAACATACTTTCCTGCTATATTTTAGGTACATTGAAGAGGTCTCGTAATTGCATACAGGACATCCTAAATACCCCTTCGTACTCTAGCCGGAAAATATTGCATAGCCCGGGAAATCGTTGATTGTCCATAAAAGACTTGCACGTAAAGTAAATGTCTGATTAGTAAAAGTATCGTATGTTTCTGCACCTTCATTCCACAACTCATTCAACTCAGTGATTAAGGGTTCCATGTGCACATCGATGCTATTTTTAGGGGATTCTGGACCAGATATAAAAGTTGAAAGAATAAGGTTTTCTGGCTTCATACACAACCAATGAGGAAGGTTGTAATTTACCAGAACTATAGGCCATGTACTATGATTAATATTCATCGAGCGGAAAGGATTGAATCCGTCAGCTTCTAGGCCTAGTCTGATGTTTCTATTTTCTGAGGAGAATTGAGGGTAAAGCGCATCCATTTTCTTCTAAGCCTCCGCATCAGCATGATGCCTAAGTTTGCCATCCTTTTTATTTCCTAGTGCATGCCATACCATCAGTTTTGAAAAATCTTTGCACATAAACAATCTTTGCAGCCTTGGTCTAAGTGGAAAATATCGCATCACATTTGCAAGGACTTTACGATTTATCTTCTCCGCTTCATCATCATTCGTGCTTGTATTTTCAACTACAATCCACCATGAAAGACCAAAAGTTCTACATTCTTCTTCCTTTTCATTTTCATCCCAAAATATCATACAACTATTTGGACATACGTGCATCTTTTTATAAATGAGACCTAGAAATCTAATTATATCCTTCATAGCACTGAAAGACAAGGGAATATTTGCCTCTAGAAATGCTTATTTGATCAGCTCTAATATTTCCCCAAACCCTGAGTCCGTAATTCCATGAACACACTTCAAGGAATAAAATCGGATAATAAAACTTAATCTAGAAAAGTTTTTACAACCTATATAGGAGAAGTTTTCCCTCTTTCAGATGGCTATAAAATTTCTTATCATCTGCATTTGATCCATTAACATGATGCAACATCTCTTCTAGATTATCTCCGAAATCTATATCGTTCTGTAAGTTACGACCTCTATCCTCATTACTTGTAGAATTTGGGATGCCGACTTGTTAAATTTCTAAAATTCAGTTCGCATACAATGGATCAGGACCACTGCAGATAAGATGATCGTAGAAAATACTTTGATGATGCCACTTGATGTTCTTACAGTATTTGCAAGGGAATGTCATTTCATCGCCTATAGCAATTTTGGGGAAGGCATACCTAATAATTGGCTTTATCCCCTTGATATACCCTTGACTGAACTTTGGAAGGTTTATCCAAATTTCATGCATGTCGTTCATCATTACAATTACGACATTTCAAAATATCATAATGGACAATATTTATTTTCCGTATACTCATTTAAACTTAATAAACCTAGATTCCAACAGTTTTTAAGTAAAGAAGTCATCATTTAAGTATACATTTTAACCTAAATTTAATTCTATTATCTGTTCATACAACCTACCGCATATATTCTACTATCTATGGATAAAAGTTTTCTCTGGACACAGAAAAGAAGCGCATCATGTATTCATTATACACGTGAAGCTAGCAATTTAAAGAAAAATAAATTTATGCAACATGCTTTAACAATATATAAATATATATATATATATGTTTTTTATGCAGCCTTTCCAATTGAGTGCAATACAATAAATAAACAAGACATACAGAGTGCAATACATAATTCCCTAAACTAAACACAATTTCAATTTGGATGATATAGAGTGCGCGAGCTAGTTTTGGTGTCATATTACCACCAAAAACCATTGGTAATAAAAAAGGAAGGCGAACAATAAGGAGAGTGGAATAAAAAAGCAAGAAACATAACTGGTTGGATGCAAAGGAGGGAGGCAGGGTTCCAGTTATGAAATCAAAGAAACCAACTTTTAGTAGTATAATTTTTGCTGCTAAAAAATCATACAAATCATCAAAACACAGAGAAAGAGAGAGAGAGAGGGGGGGGGAGAGAGATAAAGAGATTAAAACAGAGAGAGACATGAAGAGATGGAGAAATTAATAACACAACTACAGACACCTTAAATTCCAAATAAGACAAAGAAAATAAACAAGGACACCTTAAATTAAAATAAAACCCTAAATTGAAAAATACCTTAAATAAATGTCTTCAACTGCAAACCCAAACACAAACACCTGAAAACAAAAAGAAAAGAAAGTTAAAACAGAACCCTAATTGAAGCTCCAAAGCCTCGATCCTCAATTCAATTGAGCCCTACTTAGAAAGTCCCAATTGAGCCCTAATTAAAAAGTCCCTAATTAGAGATTATATATACATACTAGAGATTGATAATGCGGTGGAGAGGGAGAGGGAGTCAAAGTGGTGGTGAAAGAGATTGATAAGCGGTGGCGAGAGAGAGGTTAGTGAGAGAGAGGTCAGAGAGACAGAGAGGGAAAGTTGAGTGAGAGTCGGGTGTGAGAGTGAGAGACATAGAGGGAATGTCCGAAAATTTTGAATGTGTCTGAAATTTGGGCGGTTGGAGCCCAAATTTTACAGCTCTAAGCCCACAAATTTGACCCGCTCTGTGAGTCCAAACACGAGTTCTCTATTTATATTTTTTTATTTTAATCATAAAATCTGTTAAAAAGTTATATAAAAAATAATTAGTTATATATATTTTATTATTTTCATAATTTAAATATTTATAATACTTCATATTATATATTTTAAAACTTATATATGAGTGTTCATATCAACACTCTTGCAAGATTAAATTAAATTAATATTTGAACTTAAAAATATATTATATTTTTATTTTAATATCCTAAGCTAATAGTTTTACGAGTACGTCACAAGCTGTAACACTTTATAGCTAATGTAATATCACGTTCTTGGCTAAGATAACACAAAAATCACAATATTATATTAGACCATATGTAGCATAGCTAAGGTAACATATTTTTGGAGGGGGTTGCGATATGTCATATTTGGTGTAGTGTTCTTTTTCTTGGGAAAGATCATCTTCCTTATCTTGGAAGTTGAGCCTTTTTCAATAGGAAGAACATAACTATTCTTAGAAGGAAAATTTGACTCAGTAGTTTTCAACATGTTATGGAGTTCAGGCAAGCTAACATCCATCTTATTCATGTCAAAGTTCACAACAAACTGGGAGAATGAATCCAAAAGTGATTACAAGACCAAGTCTTGGCTCAGCTCCACATCAATGTCAAAATCAAGTTGCCCTAACCCTTCAATCAAATTGATCATTTTGAGCACATGGTCATTCACAGATGTCCCCATTGCCATTTTATTTTGAAATAGCTCTTTTGATATCTCATATCGAGCTGTCCTCCCCTCATCATACAACTCTTGTAGATGCACTAGTATAGTGTAAGCATCCATATGCTCATGCTGCTCTGAAACTCAGAGTTCATAGACAACGGCATAATACACTGGGAAGCATTTGCCTCATCCATCCATTTAAAATATTCTTGACGCTCTTGATAAGTGACATCATTTTTTGGGGCTTTACGCAATGGTGAGTTAAGCATATAGTCCATCTTCTCAGACTTAAGAACAATTCTCAAGTTTCGAAGCCAATCAGCAAAGTTGGACCAATAAAGTTGTTAGCATCAAGTATGCTACAGAGTGATAGTGCAGAAGACATGATATCTATATAAGAATCTGAAAATGAAAAAAGATAACAACATAAGCATATAACTAATTCCATTATTACTCCACCATATTTAATCTATTTTATAGAACCCTCTCAATGTATAACTAAGCATTCATAACGCTAGTGAGAATAAGGATCCTATTTTCCATTACATCACCTCGACTGTGACATGAAACGCAATGTGATGTTCTATAGGTAGAGAACTTTTTTCAACTACATCTCATATTATTCCCCGTACGCTTTTAGCCTCTTGATTCCTTGTGTCTCGGCTGTAGCACGAGTCATTGAATATTCAAAGTCAAGTCAAACCCAACATCTTGTATAATTAATTTAGACTTCCAATAGCCCACGGCTGTGGCACGTAACGACCATTGGATCCCAATTTATCATACACATCTCATGTGACGGAAAATAATCTCTTAATCTCAAAACAAATCCCTCGACTGTAGCACGAAATGATAATGTCTCAATATAAGAACTCTACTTTCTATTATGTTGGAAGGCTATGACCGACACAATCCCGTTGTGTCATTGGCCAATTTACTACTTGATATTATCTTATGAGGGATTATATTATGTTACAACCATAATCAAATTATAATGAGATTCTCATTTTCTTGAATGAAATAAAATTATGATATATTAATGGACAATTCCCAAGTGGTCGGAGGGGTCACATCGGTCCTGCTTAAAACCCAACGGCTTAGCTAGAATTTACATATCCAACATCCAAATAATATTTCATTGTATGTTTCATAAACATAAGAATCTTATTATTATATTTGTAATATTTAAATTATAATCATGAAATACTTCCACTAAGACTAGATCGTCTAACATACACCCTTTGTCAATTAAGTTCACCTAAATCTATCATCGCATGATAATTCAAGCATAGATCACATATATAGACATAAAAGAGCATATCAATAGGCATGTTATAAAATGTAGTGCAATTATATACAAATGTATGAATTAATCATGCATTTAATATTATCAAATAAATCATTAAATACACTTAAAGAGCTATACTCAGTTTAAAACCAATTTATTAAAATTAATAAATTATCCCAATAGGTGCATCTCGGAAAAACGAATCCAACGGTACCTTATACTTCTCAATCGGAGTTCGTATGCGTCTTAGGCGCCTGATGACATCAACTGCTGACGTCACGCTGATGTCATCTGATACGTCATCTGATGACGTCACACTGACGTCATCTGATGACGTCACAGTGATGTTATCGGCTGATGTCACCATATTTCTGAGACTGCTAACGTCATGTGATGACATCACCCCTTTTGCTGAGTCAGCGCTGAGTCAGCGCCACCTCTACGGCTAATCAGAATCAACCACGTGCATTACTAATGTTATTATTCACAACACTATTTTCTGTTCAAATTAAACTTTAAAAAATTCATAAAAAATACTTTGTGGGATCGAAATTTTTTGAAAAAAATATGTAAATTTCCAGAAAAATATGAAGAACCCAGATCTAAAATAAAAAGTACCATATTTTAACTTGTTCGATTTAATTCTTAATTAAATGGATATAGCCTTCGAATCAATAAATCAAATTAAAAATTCATACATGCATCAAAAATTCTAAAATTTTAACCATACATCTGTATGCATACAACCTAGGCTCTGATACCATTGAAGGGATTTATTGCATACGCGGAAGCATGGATAACAATTCTTAACGCATAAAACCCTCATTAATCGCATACAATACGTGAATATAGTTATAGATCGATTTCTAACCTTCAAAAGCGGTCCAAGGATGAAAAATAAAGGCTCCTAGCAGCTGCTCCTCAATGTGTGAAGCACTCTACAGTATCCACAAAGAGATTGGATCTTCGGATTGAGTAAAAATGGTGTAGTAAGAATTATGGTTGCCTCCCTCTTGTAAAACTCTTTAAAAAATAGGGTTCAGGCTATTAGGGTTTATAATAATATATATATAGACAAAAAATTTAGATAAATATTTTCCATAAGATTATTAACCCCATATTTTAATTAATCTCAGTAATCCATTAATTAATAATTAAAATTTGTTTTAATCATTAATTATTTTTCTAAACTCTTTCGAAAATAATTCTCTTCATAATTTAATTTCACAAATTAAATTCTTAATTAATAATATTAAGAAAGCATCTTAATTATTTTATAATAAATTAAATCACATTTAATTAATTAAAAAAACTTCTAATCAGTTATTTATTTCATAAATAAATAATGACCAGCTATTATTAATTTAACTCCTCCACCAATAAATCATTGTCTTTATGGTGTGAGTCTGTAGGTTCAATATTAAAGCCGGTAGTAGAAATAAATAATAAAAAAAACCATTTTATTATTATTTATATGAGTTTTTTAATTCATTAAATATAATTAATATATTAATCATGTTTATTCAACATCATGAGGAATACTTCTCAATATATCACGACTATCCGGATAATATGAATTCACTACTTAGAATGCCAATAACCTATTTATTGAATAGTTACCGTACAATAAATTCCTTCTACTCTACAATATCCCGATTAAGAACAAGGCAGGGATCTCATGTCAAGCCTATCTAATTTAATCATATATTTTTCTCTTCATTATGTCTAGTTATGTTTAATGCAAATTAGAAACTTCTTTATAATTTCTTTCACTCTGGCCAGAGATTCCTGAACTAGCATAAGTGGAATAACATAGGACATTCTCTTCTTTCACTAGAAGGAGCAGATCTTTTATTGATCATTCACTATCTTCGTGTACAAATTCTTACACCCAAAAGAGCCCTTATTATTATTCCGAGAGACTAAGAACTAATCAAAGTATAGTTCAGTGTACACAAGATGACTATGATGACCTCAAGTCTAAGGACACTTGTACAACTACTGACACGTGAGTGAACATCATTAGTTGTTGAACGGTACGAGTCATGTTCAGTGAAATTATTCTATAATAAACACATATATACTAGCTATAGTGTTACCACACAAATTTTTTGAGAACAGACATTTTCCTTAATGAAGCAATCATAGTATATACCGATATTTACGGATTAGTAATTACCAAATAGTAATCCTACAACCAGGAACGATTTAAGTTCAGAGTTATCATATTTTAAGTCTCATTATTATAATCTCATCATAATCCAAAAGCTTTACGCTAAACTATGGTATATCTTATTTAAACAGTTAAATATATGAAGCCCGTAATAAGAACAAAACAAGTCTTTTATTAATAAAATTGAAATCAAAATATATTACATAAAAGTTATTCCTAAATCATCAAATATGATTGGTCATAGAACTAATCTCTTTCAATATATTGAAACTCCAGTTTGACCTTAACGGTCCAATCTGGAGATGAACATCGGGTAGAACCAAAAAATATTAATTTCTATTCATACCAAACCAAATGTAGTCGATCCCCAAAAAGCAGTTTGGTCATTTGGTCTGGTCCGATTCAGTATATTTGACTTTTTTTTTATCAACCATAAAAATATACAGAAAATCACTTAAATCTCCAAAAATGCACCAAGGTAGCATTTCAATCTCCAAGAAACAACATTACCCTCCTTAAAAATATTGTCAACATGATTTTAAGATGAATCAGCCACATTACACAACATATTATGCTTCCATGATTGTCCTCGATTTCAGTACCTACTAGAAGCATTTCAGATAAAAAGAGATCGGGCTTATGAGAGTTTAGTAGATCAAAATAAAATATTAACCACATTACACGTCCTATGAAGCTCTTTCATTCGTTTTGTTTCTATTTTGTTTTTAATATTATAACTTCTTAATTAATCACTTTGGATAAAATGATTAATTTTGGACAAAAATATTTCTAAAGTTTATCTATTAGGAGATTTCACGTACACATAAATAAATGGGGTAGTATTTATAAATTTACACTTCAAATGTATAATATGTTAGATATAATTTATGATATCAGTAATTAGGACTATCAGAGTCTGCCATTAGTATTTGTGCTATCAGAGTTTGACCAAGGATGAAGTCATCAACATTTGTCATCAGTGTTTGTTGATCAGTACTTGTCATCAATATTTATTCATATCAGTATTTGTCAAGCTGGAAATTAGGAGATATAACAGAAGGATATATTTGGAGAGATATTTCAGTGTTCTTTACTTATTTGTAGCAATTAATAGTTATATATATATTAGGATTCCTTATTAATGTATATAACATCAACTAGATTGATTATGTAACTGTGCAGTATAAAAGCATAGATTAAGTTAACACTATAAGTGTCGATTATTGTTTTATCACTCTGTATAACCTAGCAGCTCTCAAGGATATATGTTCATCCTTTGAGAGAGTATTGTTATCAGTTTTTATCCATTAATATAAAATCTTTTTCTGAATCTTGAGTTTGAATTCGATTTGATTGTTTATACTATATTCACCCCATCTACAGTATCACTTAAGGCCTAACAATTGGTATCAGAGCTTGCTGTTGATACACGAACAATTTAAAATCCAGAAAATAATCAATAATGGCAGACAAAGAAACTCAATAACAACCATCACCATCCACAACTCAAATCAATAGCAACATGAGAAGATATGAAGCCATCATAGTTCCAATCCAGAAAGTCAGTGAGTATCCAATATGGAAAGTTAAGATGACTGTGTGCTTAGAAGCAACAGACCCAGAGTATCTGAACAAGAATTATGATGGTTCACACAGGCCCAAAAAACTTGTTGTGTTGTTGTTGTTCATGGTGAGACTGAAAAGATGGTTGATAAGGATAAGAAAGATTATACTGCTGAAGATTTAACATCAATCTGAAAGATGCTAAGGTGAGATATCTGCTTCATAGCAGTTTGGATAGTGTTATGTCTAATAGGGTTATTGGATGTAGAACAAAAAATTAGATATGGGACACTTTGGAGGTTAAGTGTCAAGGCGCCATTGCTGTAAAAAAGAACAGGAAGACAATACTCACGCAAGAGTATGAGCACTTTAACTCAAAATCTGACGAGTCACTGACTGAGATCTATGAAATGTTTCAAAAATTGTTGAATGATCAGTCTCTTGTTGACAAGGAATATGATCCGGAATATTCAAACCTGAAGTTTCTTCTTGCACTTCCTGAAAAGTGGGATTTAAAGGTCACTTTCATAAGAGATAATTATGATCATGATCAAACATCTTTGGATTAAATTTATGGAATTCTCAAGACTCATGAAATGGACATGAAGAAAATGAGCAAGAGTAAAGGGTCAAGAATAAGATAGGTTGCGCTCAGGGTTGAAGAAAAACCAAGAGAAAGAGTTGTGGGAAAGGGTCATTCAAAAGTAAAGGTCATGATTGTAAATTTTGATACCGAGTCATCAAATAATGACGATGACTCAAACTCTGATATCTCTAAAGACTCTAAAAGTGATCATGGTGATGATGAAAAGATCTTGCAGATGGTTTCTTTGATGATAAGAAGCTTCAAGAAGATGGCATATGAGGACTTTAAGAAAGAAAAGAGATTTTCCAGAAAAGGCTCCATTTCTTTAAACTTTGATAAGAAGAACTATAGGAAATATGATAAAAAAGGAGTCCACATTTGGCAAGCTTGATAAGTCCAAGATCAAGTGTTACAACTGTGATGGAGTTGGACATTTTGTAGCTAACTATAAGAAGCCAAAAGCTGAAAGAAAGCAAGCCTTGATTACTAAGAAGAAGAATAACTTGGATGATACATCAGAATCTGATGAGGGTGTTAACTACGCTCTTATGGAAAATGCTGATAGTGAATTTGAGGCTACTGAGACTAAGGTACCTCAAACAACTCTAGTTTTTGATACTGATGATATCTCTTAGTTAAGGCTATCTCTTAAAATACTATATGTTAGCTATAAGGATAAAACTCTGGAAAATACTAGGATCGGAATTGAAAATTCCAACTTAAAAAAATAGAAATGATCACCTAGAAGGTGAGTTGATTTTCATGCAAGAAATTTCAAAAAGATAGGGATGATGTTTTTAATATTACAAATAAATTATTAGAAAAGTCATGTTTATCTTGAAAAAGAATTGGATAAAGAGAGAGAGATAATCAAACTTTAAACTTATTCAGGAAAATCAACTCAGGGAATAATTGAAAGTGGCTGTTGGGGATCAGGAGAAGGTCATGCCGATAAATCTTGTACTGAAAAACTTAAGGAAATTGAATCTGAGCATATCAAACCAGTAAATACTGATATGTTAGATATAATTGATGATATTAGGATATAAACTATCAGAGTTTATTATCAGGACTTAATATCAGTATTTACTGAAGGTTATATTATCAGTACTTGTCCATCAGTACTTGATGATCAACATATGATGTCATTAGGATTTAGTCACTTCAGTAGATATTCGAGAAGGAAAATGATTGAAGAATTCAAGGCGATGAAGGACTTTATTTCAGAAGCAATCATACATGGATATGTATTAGGTTTCCTTATTGTAATACTAGGATTCCTTATTGATTGTGTAATTGTGCACTATATAAGCACATATTAGGATTACACTATAGGTGTTACGAATTGTTATATATTTCAAATAACCTAGCAGCTCTCAAAGATAATTGTTCATCCTTTTAGAGAGTACTTGTGTAACATTTTTTATCAGATTAATATAAAAACTCTTGATTCTGTTAAGCTTTATCGAATTGTTTGCATAAACTATATTTACCCCCTCTACAGTTGTATTATGGACCTAACAATTGGTATCAGAGCTTGCTATTGATTTACAAATAGTTTAAGATCTGAAAATCAATCTTTAATGGCAGACAAAGAACCATAACAAAATCCACCACCACCCTCAGCCACGCCACAGATTAGCAATAATATGAGTAGGCATGAATATATCAAAGTTCCAATCCTAAAGATACATGAATATCCAATCTAGAAGGTTAGGATGTCCATATGTTTGGAAGCTACAGATCCCGAATATCTAAGCAGGATTTATGATGGTCCTCAAAGGCCAATGAAGTTGGCAGTAGTAGTTGTTGGTCAAGATGAGAAGATGGTTGATAAAGATAAGAAGGATTATTCTCCTGAAGATCGTTCATCTATTATGAAAGATACAAAAGTAAGACATATTCTTCACATCAGTCTTGATAGTGTTATGTCCAATAGGGTTATTGGATGTAAAACAGTAAAGGAAATTTGGGATGCCTTTAGAAGTAAAGTGTAAAGGTACTACTCCTATCAAGTAAAATAGGAGGACAATACTTACTCAGGAATATGAGCACTTTGACTCAAGAGACCATGAGTCCTTAAATGAGATATATGATAGATTTTAAAAGCTGTTGAATGACTTATCTCTTGTCAACAAGGAATATAATTTAGAGGACTTAAACTTCAAATTTCTACTTGCACTCCCTGAAATGTAGGACTTTAAGGCCACATCAATAAGCTAGGAGAAATGGTTACTCCAGAGGAAAAGTTATGATTTCAAAGCCTGATACTAAGCCATCAACTCTAATGATGACTCAAATACTGATAGTAAATCAGATACTGATGGTTATCATGACAACAATGAAGACATGGAACAAATGGTCGCTCTATTGGTTAAAAGCTTCAAGAAGATAGTCTACAAGAACTTCAAGAAAGGTAAAAGGCTTTCCAGAAAGGGTTCTAGTTCCTCAAACTTTGATAAGAAGAATGAAAGAAGAAATACTGGTTGGATGGAATCAAAGTCTGGAAAATTTGACAAGTTAAAGGAAAGACATACGACATATGGGAACCCAGAACACTCTTAGGCATTATCTGGAGTTGCTCATGATCGAAATTGTATTTACCCCCAAGATCCGGACACAGGCTGAAGGATTTTGTGCCCATAAACGCAATGGAAATGATGTAAAATTAAATTTAAACCAAAATAAAATCGAAACCCGTTGCAGGATCCATGCGAAAAACATACATTTAATTAGTAAATCAGATTGTTTACCTTGAAAAGCTTTACAAATTGGTTGACTAATCGAGATCCAAAGCTTGTTCAATCACCACGCATTCTGCTCTCGCGATCTACGTTCTATCGGTATCTACACGAATGCTTGAACTCAAGGATTGGATGTGTACTAGCACAAACTCGTTTTTTCTTGCTCTCTCCATCTTCTCTCATGATGGCTAGGGTTTTAGTAAAAGTCTTATCTTGAAAATCAGCCACAAGAGATATTATAGAGTAAGTAGAAAAAAAAATTATAACTCTTAACTAGTTAGGAGTTATTAAAATTTCTAGTTGTATAATAATTAAGTCTCACTTAATTATTTAACAACTAAATTTCATAATTAATGTTAGTAATTTCGAATATCATTATTTATCTAATTAATTAAGTCATACTTAATTAATATTATAAATAATTCAAATTACTTTAATATAATTTAAATCTAATTAATTTTTAAAAAATCCTTCAAGCATTCTTTGTGTGTGGCCCTATAGGTTATTATTACGTTGGCATCTAGTAATACATCATTGCTACCCAAGTAATAATAATTCAATCGGTGATCGATTTAAAGTTTCGTGAATAATGTACAATGTAATATAATCCTTTTAACCACATATTATAGATTAAACTAGAGGCATGTAATGTGTCATCCTCAACAATGTTTAATCCAACTTTCCTTGATCAATGAGTAGACTATCATATCAAATTAATATTTGAGCGTGACCACGCATTTTTTAGCCTAGCTCACGCAAGAGGCCAATAATATCACTCCTAAAATTAGGAGGGTTAAATCTTTCCTAGATCATTCATATTTCTCATACAATTCATAATATACCTGAAGTACACTTTTATCTTTTCCCGGTCAAAGGTAACTTTTAATATAATCAAATTACATTAATTCTCGTATAAAAATATAATGATTTCAAGTCTAAGAACCATTACATCATTATCACAGTGAGAATTACATATGACACAACATACATGTAGAATCTCACATTAGGTCTGTCCAGCACCATGTACATTTACATATGCCTGTGTTTTTTACTTTACCATCACTATACGTATGATCAATGAGATGTGATCATCAGTCAACAAACACACCAGTCTTCATGCATTATTATTGTCCCTTAATAATAGTACTTGATTAGGGACCTTTAGCAATAATGATACTATTCTCATAATCTCATTTCTAAGTCACGTACTTAGAGATGTAGAATTCATATCATATTCCAAGGATATTTATTAATCTAGAATTTAGATCGCATTAAATTAAGAATTAATAAATTATAAAAGGAATAATCGATAGAACATAAATATTATTAATCCAAATATCTTAAACTAAAATAACATAGTGTTGTATCTAGGGCACAAACACTAACAATCTCCCACTTGCACTAGAGCCAATCACCCATATATCTAATACTCCTGGAACTAGTATGACCATCGTGCTTCTGCTGCGACAAAGCCTTAGTCAGTGGGTCTGCAATATTATCATTACTATGCACTTTACATTTATATCTCCTTGATCATTAATCTCATTAATAAGGTGATATCGCTTAAGGACATGCCTAAACAGTCTTCTTGGCTGTTTCGAAAGCATCAATATATTCGGCTTCCATTGTAGAATCATCAATGTTCTTTCTGTGAACTATTCCAGCTAATATCAATAATATTTTGACAAAATATAAAATATACATAAATACATAATCATCATTATCTGTCCAAAAATTTGGTTCAGAAACTAGCATCAGTGTAACCCTTTACAACCAGTTCCTATCTTCTCCATAAACCAAAAATAAATCTTTAGTCGTCCTTAAGTACTTAAGAATATTTTTTGACAACTATCTAGTGACCCTCACCTGGATTAAACTAGTATCTGCTCGTCATAATCAAAGCAAATGAAATACATATCATTGCACATATTATAGATCCAATTGCTGAAACATATGGAACTTTCTCAATCGGCCATTATCATCTAATGATCTAGAGGAAATTATCCTTTGAGATCACTATCCCATGAGACATCGAAACATATCCTTTCTTTGCCTCTTGTATCCTAAAATGATGCAATACTTTGTCAATGTATGTGTTAGGGCTAAACATGCGCTAATAATTCACGCAAGTATATGCGATTGCAAGTAATATAGAATTATTTCTAGTTCGTTCCCACAGGGACTGGTTTAGGTTAACTTTGTGATTTATGCACTTATGCAACAATGATATGGCTATTATTCAATGCTAAGACGATAACAAATTTGGGTTTTGATTGTAACTATGATTAACTAACATAAACTAAGAGATTAAAGATAGTTGAATTAATATATATGACAAACATGGGATTCTAACTTCATTAAATACTTCATTCGATAGCCTTATTGATCTTAACCTTAGCATGTAATGGTGATGATACTAATCAGACAACACAAAACTGCTAAACGCCAACTTTCTTTGCACGAATAACATACTACCAGACATCCACAAAGGAGGTAGAAGCTGAATAGACACCAATTATATTGAGACCCTATATGTCTATAGAATTTGAGAACATAACGGTTTAATGCATAACTTATCTATCATGATTACATAGGGTGAGTAAGATGGTTAAAATTACCTACGAATCATGCATAATAATAACATATAAACCTATGCTAGCATGGCAAGTTCTAAATCCTTAAATTCACTGTCGCTTCATTAAAGATTAACACGATATCTTATAAGTACGCGACACTCATAAGACGAATAAGCACAACCAATACTAGGTTATTATACAATCACCACACACTAAGGCATCGACACAAATTAACTAAAGAAATCCATAAATAAATCCGCTAGAACCCCACGATAACGATTAGCCCATAATCGGACTCATCATCAACGTAGGTTCCGATGAAAGCATGGTATAATAAACGTAGTCTTTATACTGAATAAATAATAAACCAAGTACGAAACAAGAGTATAGGTTCACAGATAAGAAAAATAGCATCCAAAGTTACAACTTAAAATAAAGAATCACAAGTAAAAACAAGATCTTCTTCACCTTCGTTGAATCGTGCTAAAACGGTTTTCTTACACCTTCTCCTTGTGCTCTAGTACGTCTCCTTATGAAAAATGATCTGTATTTATGTATATAGCAGCCCAAGCAAAGTAGAAGTCCTCCAATAAAAATCCAAGTAGAATCAGGATTCAAAATTCTCGACCCGGCGCGGCCGCGTGCTTGATCAGCGCGGGCGCGCTGTGTCTCTGAAGTTTGGGCGCGGGCGCGCGCTATGACAGCGCAGGCGCTCTGGCCTTCTGGAGAAAATTCCGTTTTCTTTCTTTTCTTGCTGCAATGAGTTGGTTTCCCGAGCTTTATTCCTTGGACACCATCCTAACACCATATTAGCATCAAATCAATGTTAATTCACCCGAATCCCGGATTAATGCCTGAAATGCAAAAACACTAAAAAACACATTAAAACACCAACAACTTGAGTACAGAAGCATCAATTCAAAGCATAATGGAGCATTATAAAGTGTCATAAATACCACTCAACAATATGTACTTTGATTTAGGCCGATTAATCTCCTTAATCTATCTCTATAGATCTTGATCCCTAATATATAGGTAGCATTGCCTAAGTCTTTTATCGAGAAACTATTTCTCAACCAAGTCTTAACAACATGTAGAGAAGGTATGTCATTCCTTATTTGTTATATGCCATCTACAGATAATACTAGGAATGTCACATGGCTCCCACTAACCTTCTCACAAATACATAGTTCATCTTTATTTTGAATAAAGCCAAACTCTTTGACTATTCAACAAAATAAATATTCCATCTCCTTGAGACTTGCTTCAATCTATAAATAGATAGAAGCAACTTATAGACCATCTTAGCAAACTTTGGATCAAAAAAACCCTCAAGTTGTATCATATATACATCCTCTTCAAGGCTCCCATATAATAAAGCGGTTTTGACATCCATTTGCAAAATCTCATAGTCAAAGTAAGCAGCTATTGCTAGAAAAATTCTGATGGACTTGACCATAGCAACTGGTGAAAAAGTCTCATCATAGTCTATACCATGATTTTTTTTAAACCTTTTGCCACTAGTCGCACCTTATAGGTCTGTACTTTACCATCTCTGTCAGTTTTCTTCTTGAAAATCCACTTGCACCCTATAGGTTTTACCCCTTCGAGTGGATCAACTAAAGTCAATACTTTATTTTGATACCTGGATTCTATCTCAGTTTTCATGGCCTCCAGCCATCTCTCGAAGTCTGGACTATTCATAACATCTTGGTAGGTGAGATGCTCATCGTTATTCGTAAACATCACATCACCATCTTGAGTCAAGAGAAATTCATAACATCTCTCAGGCTCATGGTGAATCCTACTAGATCTATGAACAACCCGTGTTTCCTGAACGGAATTACTTTCAACATTTTGATGTACATCCTGATCTCGTTGCAACTCTGGTTCAATATTATCATGTGGTTCTCGATCTTCATCGAGATGTATTATCCTCTCACTGATTTTCTTAGAAAGTAGTTCTCCCTCAAAAAATACAGCGGACCGAGCAACAAACACTTTGTTCTCAGAAGGATTATAAAAACTACATTCTTTAGTCTCACTTGGATATCCCATAAAGTAACATTTATCCAACTTTAGTACAAGTTTGTCAGAGGCTAAATGTTTCACAAACGCTTCACGTCCCCAAATTTTCATAAATGATATGCTATAACGTTTCTCAGTCCATATCTCATATAGAGTCTTTTGAACCACTTTTGTCAGAACTTGGTTAAGTGTATATATGTAGCCGTTTCTAGAGCATAATCCCAGAAACTGATTAAAGATCCACTTGACTCATCAACGATCGCACTGTGTACAACAGGGTACAATTTCTCCTCTCAAAATATCTATTCCATTGAGGTATTCCAGAAGGAGTAAGTTGTGATACAAAATCATACTCCTTCAAGAACCTCTTAAATTTAAGGCTTAAGTATTCTCCTCCATGATCTAATCGTAAAAATTTTATACTTCTCCATGTTTGCTTTTTGTACTTCGGCCTTATATTTTTTGACCATTTTAAAAGAATCCGATTTGTTCTTCATAAGAACCACAAATCCATATCTACTAAAATCAACAGTAAATGCTATGAAGTAGTATAAGCCACCCATTTCCATCATAAGCATTCGACCACATATATCATTATGTATAAGTCCTAATCCTTCAGTGGTCCTTTCACCTGATCAGATAAAAGAAGTTTTAGTCATTTTGCCAATGAGACAAGATTCGCATCTTCCGTATGATTCAAAATCAAACTTATCAAAGTATCCATCTATATGTAACTTAGAAATGTGTTTCTCATTAATATGGCTTAACGATAATGCTAGAGGTAGTGTTTGATTTGAGTCATCTTAGAACATATAAATTGTTAACTAATTGTGTAACATTATAAGCCTTATCATTAAAATAAATAAAAAACTGTTGTTTATTTAAGTAAAATGAAAACCTTTCTTATTCTGACAAGAAATTGATATAATGTATTCGCTAAAGGAAGGCACGTAATAATAATTTATCAAGATCTCAGTCTCGCCTTATGGGAAAAATTAGGTATCGAGTACCCTAAACTAGAGCAACAAATTTTGCTCCAATTCTAACCCAATAGCTGAAGCTTGACCATTGTTGGTCTTCTTCTTTAGATCTTCCAAACAAGCTCGACAATTTAAAATCCAATCATCCATTTATTTAGTGACAATTATCTCTTTTAGCAACACCACTATCAGGCTTCAAAACCCCTTTGGGATTGGACTTTGGTTTGGCACCGAATAAGATCAAATATTCACCTTTCCTGTTCGCTTTCCTTTCTCATTTGCATTATATGTGTACACCATCAATATGGACATAGTTCATGCCTTTACCGTATTGTTTTCATCAATTCTAAACATGCCTAACAACTCAGTGAGTGTTTTGTCTATCTCATTCCTTTTGTTCTGAACAAACTGATAATAAAAGTTGTTCAAAGATTGTTTGATCAAATCAAGCTGAGTCTCTAGACCATTCTTGAAACCCAAAATGTTAAGGTACGTATACCTATCATATTTTGAACATGTGGTCCAACCGGATATCATTCTTCCATTAATGCAAAAGTATAGTGCCTTATTATTGTCGAATCTTTATGACAAGCCTATCCTTCAGACATCATTTGAAGGTGCTCAATTACATCATAAGCATCAATATGATCTTGTTGCTTCTAAAACTCAACACTCATAATTACAAGCATGAGACATGAAACATCAGTTGCATAATCAATTTACTTCTGGTAAGCATTTTATTCAACACATGTTTTATTCTCAGCTAGAAGAAATAATGGAGGGGTTTGAGTGACATCCTTGAACCTGAGGAAAATCCTCAAGTTTCCATGTCAGTCGAGGAAATTATTTCATGTCATCTTGTCCTTCTCAAGGACTATTATATAGAGAAGTTATTTATGTTATTTGTCATTTGATATCTATAATATTAAAGTGCATAAAATGAATTAGTCTACATATCATCATTAAATTATGTTCAAGGGATTATTCATATATATTTATAATATATATATATCTCACTATTTTTATCAAATAAATAGCCCTAACTATTAATTCAGAAAGAATATTTTCTATATCCTTTCTAGTGAGCCAAGATCCATATTTCACCATGCGTTAGGTCAGCTTTGGCTTTTCTCCTAAAATATGATTATTTTGGTAGACAGCATTTGTCAATTATATCAACTATATAACTCTTGGATAGCTTGGTGGAATAACATGTGTTCATATTTATCTAACAAATCTCTCCAAACTCCATCCCTCTAAGTTCACAATCCAATTATGATAACTTAGTTAAGTCAAACCCAATAGTCAAAAAGTATCAATATACTTCAATACATCTCCCACGATAGATGCGAGTACTTCGCTTTGGCAAACCCACTCTTTATCGATCTAGGATTTAACGCATTGGACTCACTGGAAGGCATCTGATCAACTTAATATTAACTTTAGGGTTTTGTTAATTTTAAAATGATCATGATCCCTTTATAAAGAGATTCCCAATTTTTTCTTGAATAAAATACTTCAAATCAATATTCGTCAATGGTTTGATTTCCAGGTAGTGAGGGAGTCAAAATGATCTCTCTTAAAACCCACAACCTTACAAGGTCAATGAACTCTGTTAGTCCCTTAACAATTCAACAAGAATTACAGAAGGGGGGTTGAATGGAATTCTTGAAACTTTTTCTTAAATAAAATTGTTCTAACTTGAATATATATATATCAGTGTGATTTGATTTGCAGAGTGCGCTTCAAATGAATCAAAACACAAGTAATTAAAAACACAAGTCTTTAAAAACTTTCTGGTGGATTTGAATGTATCCACCAGAGATATATAATATATATCGAGAGAACTCTGTGTAGCAAAAAGCTCACAGCTGCTTATAAATGTTGAACAACTAAGAATGCAGAGAAATGCTAAGAATACAGCTTACAAATGTTTCACTTCTTGTATCTCAGTTAGTTGTTCTATTTGCTGTTTCTTGGTTTATATATCACCAAGATTACAAAACAATAAGACAAGATAATAAAACAAAAACTATCATGTCTAATACTATGCTACTTCATTACTCTATTCCAGCATCTTTGAATATCTTCATATTAGCATGGAAATGGCAATGCTTCTTTGTTCTCTAAAACCCAGTTGAATAGGCTTCCACATTCCATTTGCATACACTCGATGCATGTGACTGTGTTGTCACTGTCAACAGATGTTTGAATTCCTTATCCGTCGGGTTCATGATCATCCATCGAGTTCATGATCATCCGTCGGGTTGTCTAGTTGATCATCCGTTGAATGGCATTGTTGTTTATCCGCCGGGTAGCAATCTGGCATTTGACTTCATTTCATTTATGCAGGACTACAAGACATCATATATGTACAATTAATCAACCTATTCTGCATATCTAGTTAAAGTCAATCATGACTTAAGTACTACTTACAGAATCTAAACAATGTGTATGCATAAATGTGCTACAGACTTATTATTACATAAGCTACTCACTCGATGGATAATAAATTATCATCCGTCGGGACTATATTGAGTCATCCGTCAGGACTATAATCCTTATCCATCGAGTGCTACATTTTTAACTAAGTAAAATCTACCAAGGTGTTTTGTTAATGAAATCATCAAGTTCACAACATATACACAACAATCTCCCCCAATTTATGTCTACTGGAATTGTAGCCATAAATTAAGAGAAACTTGATGATAACAAAACACCCTAAAAATACAACTTTGAAAGAAAGTAGATAATACTATAAAGTGCTTCAATTAAAAAATGTACAAAGTTTAGCTCACAGTCATTTTCAAGGTGCTCCTCTAGCCTGAGCAGATTATCTAGTTCCTTGAAGGTCTGGATCTCTTTCCAAGCTTTCTGTTGTTTTCTTCTATCTGATTTTGGAGCTGTCTGTGGAATTCCAGTTCATCAGATTCTGAGAGATTTAGCTTTTCTTGCATCTCCAAGAGAGTCTCATTGCAAGAGATGCTCAATTGGTCTTCTAATCTGAAAAATCTTCTCACTTCTTTATCATCCATGAACTCCATCAGCCAGTAGGGCCTTTGTGGCGCCCTCCAAACCCGGGTCAGAAGTTTGGGGTCCACAACACATACACAAAATATAAACTTGTATAAGAAATACTTTTTGCAATTACCCTGCTTTCAATAACCACGGATCACAACAAGTAAAAGTATGAAAACAAGCCACAACCTTAACTTTTATTACAACGTGCCAAATCCCAACTAATTTAACTTACAACTGATAATAAAATTTATTTTTACAATCGTACTATCTCTCTACCGTATAAAGCTCCTTGCTAGCTCGAACCGACTCAAACTGAAACCTTAGCCCGTACTTTGGACTGAGGGACTTTACTATCATCCATATCCGTTTCAACTGTAAAAATATATAAAAAGAATCGCAAGGGTGAGCTAACTAGCTCAGCAAGTCATTATAACAATAATTAAAGCTAATCAATGATCAAACGAGATGATTCAGAAGAATCAAGTTTATTGCTAGACAATCATTAGAATTGGATATTCATTTTAAGTTTTAAAAAATCAAGGTTAGGCTGCTGATCAGTCACGCACTAACCCCGAGCAAGCACACAGCACTGCTCTAATTACTAGATCCAAGGCACACATTAGCCTAACTTGACCATTGGTATGGTCTGACCACGAATCTGGTCCACATATATAAAATTATCCAATCCTAAAGTAGTTCAATATGATAAACAATATAATTCGATAAAACCAGATCATAATCCATGATGGTTAAACACTTGAATAAAAATGTAAGGAAACTCATGGATATCTCAAGAGTATATCAGGGTATGTATGGGAAACGGTTTTCAGTTTGTAAAAATGATCAGGTATTAGGCGAATACTGATTTTTCAAGGTGTAGTTCTTTGATGTTATAAAGAATGGTTTGAGTATAAAAGTTTCTGCATTTTCAACCAATTTGGTTCCAGTATTTGGTGTTTAAAGTTATACATTTGGGGAGTAGTGTCATACTTGTATGATTTGGTATCTGAAAATCAACAAAGGATGGTTTACGAAAAATTTAAGGCTTATGGCTCAGGAATCAAATGAGGTGATTCGGGTTCAAGGTTGTATGATTCAAAGTACTTATAGTATAAAACAGAGCTATTTTGAATACTTAACAATATTTCATGAGAGAATTAAGAAACATTTGTATTATATCTTGAAAAAGGTTTAGAAGTACTTGCCTCACAGGGCTTTACAACTGTTACTGATCAATTCTGAGCCGACTCTGCCGCTCAGGCTTTAACGTCCAACCACTAGACCACATTAGATTCGACTCCGACACTCAGGTTTTCTGTTGAAACTCTATTGAGCTCGTCGACTGACTACTAAGTCATCTCTAGTCCATCGTCCACTTTCAGGTTCCCGATTATAACCTACAAGGTAGAAATACCCTACGTTAGACGTCTAGGTATGCTTGACATATTCTCGATACTAATTTTTACCCAACGATATTCAAACCCAACTGGTAATTATATGGATTATTATAATATAACAACACACCCCATAGTCAGGGTTCACATTCTCGAGAAATCGGTTTGGTGTTCGTTTTCCGAAAATACGTATACTTGTAATTTCACAAAATCAGGGTTATGGATTTTAGCAAATTATTTCCTCACATCGTGCAGTCAAGTTTCATATAGAACACATATATATATATATATATATATATATATATATATATATATATATATATATATATATATATATATATATCTATCTATGTAACCATTCCATGTCCCGATAATTGTTGGATAAGCTCCCGTATTTTTGTAGGTAAATTTCCCAGAAATCGGGCAGCGTCTCATCTGTTTATCGGACTACTCGTCGATACATCAATCGACGTCAAACCAACAACAATTAAATTCACAACCACAATTCCAACTACCAGTTCAACCCATCAATCAATCCAATCACAATTCGTCAACTAAATTACGTACTCAACTTTAGTGCAAAATCAAATTTTCGTTTCAAAGATAATTTCACGAACTAATTTATTTATTTTAAAATATTAGGACTCAGATATACATCATCATCGTCCACCGTCGGCTCACCGACGTTCATCGCCGACAGCGGTAAAGTTCGCGGGTACCCGTATAAGTAGGGTTTCCATCGCGAATCTTCACCGATAAAACTTTCGGAATAATCGAGAATTATTAACTCGAAAATCATATAATGTTCATAAAAATCAACCAATAATCTGAATATCCCAAAAAAATGGAGCTTCGAATTATACACATACAACAATCCAATAATCCAAACCATGACTGACCCGTACACACGCCACCAGCACGCACCTACACGCGCGGCAGCGGTGACAGGGTCGCCGGAAACAGAACAGAACATGCGGCAATTCAGGGACAGGGAACACAGGTATCACAAAAGCGAATATATACACACAAGCACACATGTATATACATACTGCAAGCAAGACGACCCGGAGTTCTCAACCGGAAAAATCGAACACCAGCCGGAGATTACCGGAAAAGACAGAAACGGCAGCGATACAGAACTGAGAGAGAAAGGAAGAGAAAGATTCAAAGAGAGAAACGAAACATGGATTGATCGAGAGAGGAATTTTTTCCAGAGATGAGAACCGAGAGGCTACACCGATGCGAAGGAAAAAGAAAGAACGAGGGTGATTGCTACATTTTCTAGCCTTATCAATTTAACAGCCAATTACAAACAGGCAGGAGATAAGAAGATGCCTGAGAACAGAACACGTGTACTGAATTTTTCAATTGCAGGCTTTATTTGACCCGAAATTGGCATTTAATGATATAATTGTGCGGATAAAATTAATTCTGAAAATTCCAAATATATTCTTAAAATTTTACAAATAATTCAAAGTCGTTAAAAATAAATTTTCCATAATTTTAAAAGTATTTTTGAAACGCAATTTATACCCGCTTTTAACAAATAAACGAATCAACATGCAGGTGAAATTAATCTCAAAAATCCCCAAAATAATTTTAAAATTCTCGGAATATTCCAAACTTAAATAAATACGAGTTTCATAATTTTTGAAGAATTCTAGAATTAAATATGGATTTTACAAATAAAAGCATTCAGAAAATCATTTAAAGATAAATAATTAATAAAATATTGATTTCTCAATTTTATAAAATCCTAAAAATAATTATTGTAATTATAAAATAATAAAAACAATTTTAGAAACATTCCCAATATTTATGCAAATAAATTTGCACTAAATCCACTTTTTGAAAGTGAAAACAATTCAATACAATCCCATAATTAATCGCGCGGACAACCCGGTACACCATAAATCATATATGGATAATAATCAAACAACACATAGCGGTCAAAACCAACACACATATTTTATTTATTTAATATTTTCCATAATTACATAATTAAATAATTCAAAAATACACGAGTCGTTATATCCTTCCCCCCTTAAAAAGATTATATCCTAAGAATCTGGTTTAATTACACAAGTGAGGATATCTGTCAAGCATATCTGACTCTAATTCCCAAGTAGAGCCTTCTACTCGAGGTTTCAAACGTACTCACAATAGGTATGCACTCATTTTTAAGGACTTGCCTTTAGCGATCAAGAATTTGGATTGATCACTATATGCAGAACAACTTGGACAAGAGCCTCATTGGCTCCTGATCAATCACTTAATTCAAACTAAATACTTATCGCTTTAACATTGACAAGTAAAATACATTATGTGTACACACTGGTGTAACAGTCATATCAACTCATCAACAACTTTATCTATTTTTATCAATACCTCGAATGGTTCATTAATTTTAGGACTTAACCTGTCCCTTCTACTTAAACTTATCCAGTTTTTTTACAAGACGACTCTTTTACTAACACTACTGGTTCTATTTTTATATTCATATTCTCTCTCAATATAATTTCGCCTTTTTTTTTGTCTACTCCGAGCTGCTTCAATCAATATTACAACGCTCTTGGTGTGCTGAATTAACTTAGAATTTGACAACTTTCTTTCTCCCACTTTATTTCAATAAAAATGGGGACCTACACTTGTGTTCACATGAAGCTTGGTAAAGCGGTATTCCAAAGCTGACATCGCTAATAAATGATCATTCCAGTATTTCCTTAAAACTCAACCTCTGAACATAACTTACATTTCCTCAATCACTTTCGTACTTTGACTCTCCGTTTAAGGATGATAGGCGGTGCTCGTTTTCAACATGGTTTCCAAACATTTGAACATCTCTTACTCTTTTCCATCAGTTAAGGCTGAAAAGTACTCTCAGATTTTCACGTACTGTTACCTTTAAATATTTGAACTTCAGATTCCACTCTTTCCAATTCGTTTATTAATTCCTCGGTGGTCTTAATTACATCCAATCCTTTCTGTCGGCATAAGGCATCTGCTATCATACGGCTTCGCTTAGGTAGTTGTTAATGGATTAATTCAGAATCTTTTATAAACCTCTGTAAAAATTTCATACTTGAAGACTCAACGTATAGTTGCTTTTCTTCTAATCTTTGGAGAAAAATCGTTGGGCATTCCGCACAGACTTTCTTATTCCTTGAATAGATGAGGATGTTATTAATAAATACAATTTGCTTATCCAAGTACTCCTTATACATCACGTTCCTTAATTCCTTATAGCCACCTAATACACTTGTTATTTCACATAATATCACCATAGCATGCAATGCTCTTAACTCACTTTAATCGTAATTTCTAATATGTTCTCAGGTCGGATCTTAAGTTAATCCTCGAGACATAACACACTTCTTAGATTAGGCCTCAAAGGTAATCAGTCCTCATAGGGTTACTTATTCTTATTCGTTGTTTTATTGAACTCCCTCTAATCAGTACATAATCTCATAATTTTATTCCTTTTCTTTAACAATATCACTAATACATTTTACGATTCGCTTCTTGTAGAACCATTCCTTGGTCTGCCTTGTTCATTAGGCTTCCGATACTTCACCTTAATCATTTGTCATGTCCACACTTCTTAATCCATCTTGAAATTTCCTTTTTATACCTGGTTATCACTATTTTTCTTTAAATTTCTGTATATCTTAGCATTTCTTCAATAAATTAGATACTTTATATTGTGAATTCCCTATGGGATCTTATTTTTTAATTCTTCTGCTTGTAGCATCCAAGTGCTGGAAGAAAACTGGGGGATATCGTGATCGTTCTCCTGGGCGCATAAATTCCCTCTTAATATCTGCTAACATCGTGATCTATTATCTTCTCTTAACATCTTCTTATCTTTCCCTTAACAACTTCGATTGAAAGGTCACAGTATCCATCTTTCTTCCTTTTGAATTATGAACTTTAGCTTCCAATTCCAACTTGCAGAATCCTATAGTTAATTCTTCTGGTGTAGTCTCTATGTTCGTTCTCTCCTTTTTGCTTATCGCTTGCCACTACATTTACTTTTCCTCGTGAATACCTACTTTAAACTCTTATGGTCCGTATAGATCTTACACATTTCTCCATACATATTATGTCTCACAAATATTATTACTGTCAGTCCCAATAATGAGTAGGATACTTCTGCTCATAAGATTTCGGTTGTCTGGGAGCATATACAATAACTTTATTGTGCTGCATCATCACACATCCTACACTCTTATGAGAAGCATCACTACAAACTACCAAATCTCCTTAATACTTTTTAAAATGATAAGCAGGCGTTGTAACCATTCTTGCATTTAACTCCGCAAAACTTTCTTCACACTTTCCCATTTTATCTAAGCTTCTCGCTATTCCTGGTAAGCTTCATCAAAGGCGTTGCAACTTTTAAGAAATCTTGAACCAATTTTCAGTAATAACCAGTCCAGGGTAAAACTTCTTACTTTTGTTGGTGCTTTTGGCCTTCCTATATTCATAGTAACTTTAATTTCTACTGGATGTCTTTTGATCTTCTCCACATTGACTATTTAAGCTAAGAACTATATTCCACACAACTTCCTTCTTCTCCAACTTCTCAGTTACCATTATATGCTTTGCATGGTCCTCCGTTGACTTTAAGTGACACCAATACAACTCATCTAGATATTCCTTTAAAAAATTATGTCCCTAGGTTCAATCTTCGATTTGGTGAAATACCAAGTCTTAAATCAATCTTATAAAAGTACTTTGCTTCTTTTGTTTAATCAAACAAATCATTGGGTCAAGGTAACATATACTTGCTCTTGATAGTAAACTTGTTGAGCTATTGTTAGTCGACGCATAATCTCATACTTCCATCTTGCTTATTAACAATTGGTACCGGTGCCTCTCATGGGATTCACTGGGTCTAATCGCTTCTTCTTCTAGTATCTCTTGCCTTTATTTTGCTAACTTTCTCATTTTAACTGGTGCCATTCTGTGTAAGGCCTTAGTCACTGGCTTTGTCTCGGGTGCTAAGTCAATCGCGAGCTTCATTTCTCTATCGGATGGAAATATTGAAAACTTATCTGGAAACATATCTTAAAACTCTTTAATTGCTATAAAATATTCAATTTTTGTTTGCTTTTGACTTTTATTTATCTCCTAATCACCATAATGCTCACATCTTGATCACCGTAATCATCGTTAACAAATTCTTTACCCTCCTTCTTCCTTTATACCTCATCATTTTTTTTTCATTTGACGTCTTCAGGACTATCTCTTTATCACGTTGGTTTGTCTGGGCATTACACTTAAATAATTAATCCATTCCATAGAACAACGTCAATTTCTCTTACCTCAAATAATATCAATTTTCACAACTTATTGCCAGAAATCTCAATTCCACCATTGGTACTTACTTATTTGATAATTACACGTTCTTGATTTGCTAATCCTTTAATCGTAATCTTATCAATTTAAAAGGGTAATTCATCTTATCAACAAAACCTTGAGAGATAAACAATTAAGTTTCTCTCACATCCTTTTAATACTTTAACGCATAAGGTATTCACCATAATCATCCATGTTATCACATCCGTATTCTGAATAACATATTTCACAGGAAAATCGCATATTTTCGTTCTCGAAGACGCATTCCTTATTGGAGTAGATTACCTTGATCCTTAGTGCATCCCTGACTTGGTTAGTGATTTACAATTCTCGCCATATGTCCTTGTTTGCTTTCCATACGTAAGAGGTAGATGGAACTTTGCCTGCTTGGTCCATAATATGTTGATTTCTGTTAGAAAAACTCTTGCAAAGAACAACAGTACAACGAAACAACCAGAAGGATTCAAAATTCAACAAAAATTAGAGTTGAAAAGAAAGAAGAAACAAAGATTTGGATATGAATGAGGCAACCACATTAGTACTTAAGATGGCCAGTCTTTCATACCATATGGCATACAACAATTGATTAGGTGGCGTCCCACCCGATTCTTCGTCATTCTGACAAAGTATCTCACCATAACACTATTTGTCCCAATCAGAAAGCAAAACTTGAGGGAAACAATTAAATTTGAAAGGAATGCAATATCCTTCTTTTTGATATCATCATAAAGAATTTATTAAGGAAAGAAGTTCATACATTTTTAGGAATTAAAAAGGATTACACGCTGTAAGATTGAAGACAAGAACGATACTGTTGGTCACCATCCACATTTCACTTGTATTCATCTTTCGAGCTTGTTCGATCATATCCCAATTATGTCATATAACTTTAGAAAGTACACTGAAATGCCTTTTCAAATTAAGCATTATAGTAGATTCTTATTTGTTAAGTCTTGCGTCTTTAACATTGCACCTACACGTATAATACTTTAACAATTCGATCATAATGGCGTTCTTATCTGATAACTTCGGGCTTCCTCTTTTAATTTAGAATAACCACGAACCATACGACATAATGATCCTTTTGTTAATAATATTCTTCTTTTAGAGAGGTCTGGAAATCTTTCCAATCTTCTTTGATCACGCTCCGGCTTCTGTTGAATCAATGATTTCTTCGAACTCTGATAGTCCTAGTAATTGAATGTATAGTTACTCCGTATGCTGATTCTATTGTAAATTTTATCAAACAATACTTGCACCTTACTGTTGGGAATAATCAACTTTTTCATAATCATAGGTTACTTCGTTCTCGGAATTAGCAATACTAAGTCTGAAACAGCATCCTTCCAGGTAATCCGGGCTTTCTAACAAACAAGAAACTCAAGTAGTAACTTGACAACCAATGTTTAAAAATCATTTTATTCGAAAAGGCTTTAGAAATTTGTAATGGAAAATCTTTTTCGAAAACTTGTTTAAAAAGTTTGAAAAATCACAAACATGGTTGTTCTTACTATATGAGTTGGTTGTTCTCCTTCCGACCTATAACAAGGTACCAAATTAATGGAACGATCATATAAAGGTCCATTCACTTCAATCTACCTTCTCTCCTTTATTGGGTCCATTTGTCTTCCTTAATTGACAATCACTTCAAGTGTTGTTACATGTTATTGTATTCGTAGCTTCACATTAAAATTTCCATCCTGGAAATGCTCCCGTCATCAACTTTGCAGTCGTTAAGTAGAACAGGTTATTCAATAGTCAACAAGTCTATTTTATAGAACAAAATTTGCTCATAACACATCACATCAATACTTTACATATCGTGTTTATCATAGCACCATAATTTAATTCTACAAAGATTTCAGATTTATACTTTTCTTTCTACTTGTTCAAAATTCATCTAATTCATCCCACAACTGGTCACGGGTGGCCTAGTCACGAATGGCTTCTTTTAATCTGGTAGCAGCTATCCTTCGAAACACTTAAATCTTCTTTCTAAACTTCTTCTCACCTTTGTTTATATCTCAGGTACTCACTATTTAGTGTAGCTCTCGACTCCGTCCTCATAGGTACTGTTGCTTCATAGGACGAGTTTTAAACTGGGGGTATAGAACCGGGGGTAGGGTAAACTGAAAAGGTACATTCACAGCCGAAAGTCCCGTAAAATAAGAACAAACAGATGGAGGTTCTTAAATAGGTAGTCTCATATCAAGAGGTGGTAGAATAGCATAGAATAACTTGGAGATACGCAACTGTCAGAACAGAAGGTAATACCATTAATACCGATGGAGGAACAAGTTACAAATCAAATCTGAAAGAAGATGACGATCCTCAAACGGAAAGCTCCAAATGATCAGATGATACAGGGAAATCAGGATCTACCATTGCCGTTGTCTAGGAATCACGTCGTAAGTTAAGAATCCCGAATCGCAATACGAACCGTGCCGGAGACCTATCATACAATCGCACTCAACCTCATAACGTCTTATCGTTCTATTTCCTATTCCTAATCCTAACCCTTTACCCAATCCCGACAATCTAGGCTTGTTTCAGTGACTTATAACCTGTAGCACTGATACCAACCCGTGGCGCCCTCCAAACCCGGGTCAGAAGTTTGGGGTCCACAACAAATACACAATATATAAACCTGTATAAGAAATACTATTTGCAATGATCCTACTTTACATAACCACGGATCACAACAGGTAAAAGTATGAAAACAAGCCACAACCTTAACTTTTATTACAACGTACCAAATCCCAACTAATTTAGGTTAGAACTGATAATAAAATTTATTTTTACAATCGTACTATCTCTCTACCGTATGAAGCTTCTTGCTAGCTCGAACCGACTCAAACTGAAACCTTAGCCCGTACTTTGGACTGAGGGACTTTACTATCATCCATATATGTTTCAACTGTAAAAATATATAAAAAGAATTGCAAGGGTGAGCTAACTAGCTCAGAAAGTCATAATAACAATAATTGAAGCTAATCAATGATCAAACGAGATGATTCAGAAGAATCAAGTTTATTGCTAGACAATCATTAGAATTGGATATTCATTTTAAGTTTTAAAAAATCAAGGTTAGGCTACTGATCAGTCACGCATTAACCCCGAGCAAGCACACAGCACTGCTCTAATTACTGGATCCAAGGCACACATTGGCCTAACTTGACCATTGGTATGGTCTGACCACGAATCTGGTCCACATATATAAAATTATCCAATCCTAAAGCAGTTCAATATGATAAACAATATAATTCGATAAAACCATATCATAATCCATGATGGTTAAACACTTGAATAAAAATGTAAGGAAACTCATGGATATCTCAAGAGTATATCAGGGTATGTATGGGAAACGGTTTTCAGTTTGTAAACATGATCAGGTATTAGGCGAATACTGATTTTTGAAGGTATAGTTCTTTGATATTATAAAGAATGGTTGGATTATAAAAGTTTCTGCGTTTTCAACCAATTTGGTTCCAGTATTTGGTGTTTGATAGTTATACATTTGGGGAGTAGTGTCAAACTTGTGTGATTTGTTATCTGAAAATCAACAAAGGATGGTTTACGAAAAATTTAAGGCTTATGGCTCAAGAATCAAATGAGGTGATTCGGGTTCAAGGTTGTATGATTCAAAGTACTTACAGTATAAAACAGAGCTATTTTGAATACTTAACAATATTTCACGAGAGAATTTAGAAACATTTGCATTATATCTTGAAAAAGGTTTAGAAGTACGTGCCTTCCAGGGCTTTACAACTATTACTGATCAATTCTGAGCCGACTCTGCCGCTAAGGCTTTAACGGCCAACCACTAGACCACATTAGATTCGACTCCGACGCTCAGGTTTTCTGTTGAAACTCTATTGATCTCGTCGACTGACTACTAAGTCATCTCTAGTCCATCGTCCACTTTCAGGTTCCCGATTATAACCTACAGGGTCGAAATACCCTACGTTAGACGTCTAGGTATGCTTGACATGTTCTCGATACTAATTTTTACCCAACGATATTCAAACCCGACTCATAATTATATGGATTATTATAATATAACAACACACCCCACAGTCAGGGTTCACATTCTCGAGAAATCGGTTTGGTGTTCGTTTTTCGAAAATACGTATACTTGTAATTTCACAAAATCAGGGTTATGGATTTTAGCAAATTATTTCCTCACATCGTGCAATCAAGTTTCATATAGAACACATATATATCTATGTAACCATTCGACGTCCCGATAATTGTTGGATACGCTCCCGTATTTTTGTAGGTAAATTTCCCAGAAATCGGGCAGCGTCTCCTCTGTTTATCGGACTGCCCGTCGATACATCAATCGACGTCAAACCAACAACAATTAAATTCACAACCACAATTCCAACTACCAGTTCAACCCAGCAATCAATCCAATCACAATACGTCAACTAAATTACGTACTCAACTTTAGTGTAAAATCAAATTTTCGTTTCAAAGATAAAATCACGAACTAATTTTTTTATTTTAAAATATTACGACTCAGATACACATCATCATCGTCCACCGTCGGCTCGCCGACGTTCATCGCCGACGGCGGTAAAGTTCGCGGGTACCCATATAAGTCGGGTTTTCATCGCGAATCTTCACCGATAAAACATTCGGAATAATCGAGAATTATTAACTCAAAAATCATATAATGTTCATAAAAATCAACCAATAATCTGAATATCTGAAAACAATGGAGCTTCGAATTATACATATACAACAATCCAATAATCCAAACCATGATTGACCCGTACACACGCCACCAGCACGCACCTACACGCGCGGCAGCGGTGACAGGGTCACCGGAAACAGAACTGAACATACGGCAATTCAGGGACAGGGAACACAGGTATCACAAAAGCGAATATATACACACAAGCACACATGTATATACATACTGCAAGCAAAACGAACCGGAGTTCTCAACCGGAAAAATCGAACACCGATCGGAGCTTACCGAAAAAGACAGAAATGGCAGCGATATAGAACTGAGAGAGAAAGGAAGAGAAAGATTCAAAGAGAGAAACGAAACGTGGATTGATCGAGAGAGGAATTTTTCAGAGATGAGAACCGAGAGGCTGCACCGAAGCGAAGGAAAAAGAAAGAACCAGGGTGATTGCTACATTTTCTAGCCTTATCAATTTAATAGCCAATTACAAACAGACACGAGATAAGAAGATGCTTGAGAACAGAACACGTGTACTGAATTTTTCAATTGCAGGCTTTATTTGACCCGAAATTGGCATTTAACGATATAATTGTGCGGATAAAATTAATTCTGAAAATTCCAAATATATTCTTAAAATGTTACAAATAATTTAAAGTCGTTAAAAATAAATTTTACATAATTTTAAAAGTATTTTTGAAACGCAATTTATACCCGCTTTTAACAAATAAACGAATCAACACGCGGGTGAAATTAATCTCAAAAATCCCCAAAATAATTTTAAAATTCTCGGAATATTCCAATCTAAATAAATACGAGTTTCATAATTTTTGAAGAATTCTAGAATTAAATATGGATTTTACAAGTAAAAGCATTCAGAAAATCATTTAAAGATAAATAATTAATAAAATATTGATTTCTCAATTATATTAAATCCTAAAAATAATTATTGTAATTATAAAATAATAAAAACAATTTTAGAAACATATCCGATATTTATGCAAATAAATTTGCACTAAATCCACTTTTTGAATGTGAAAACAATTCAATACAATACCATAATTAATCGCGCGGACAACCCGGTACACCATAAATCACATATGGATAATAATCAAACAACACATAGCGGTCAAAACCAACACACATATTTTATTTATTTAATAATTTTGATAATTACATAATTAAATAAATTAAAAATACACGAGTCTTTATAGTCTTAGATGCACTCTTCTCCCTGTGTAAGGGATAATTAGAGTCTTTGGGAGTGCATATTTAGCTCTAAAACTCCTCAGTTCTTCAATCTTCTTTAGAACCAATCTTCTTGCAGTTACATTGAACCCAAAGTTCTTATTGAAAGATGAATAAACCTTAATCAGTACAGCTTGGCTTTCTTGAAGGATCCTGTGAAGTGGCCATTGAATCACTTTTCCTCCCTTGTACTTGAAAACTGACCTTTCAAGTAGGTTTCTGTATGCATCAATCCCTCTCACTTCTTCTAGTTCATCTAGATAGAGATTTAGATCAAAGAATTCCTTGATGTCACATAAGTACATGTAATCTCCCTTATTGACTTTTGATTGAGCTTTGACTAGAGATTTGGATTTGAGAGGTGACAACTTCACTTTCTTGACTGCTCTTGACTTTGTTCTTTTTGGCTTGCTAAGGATTGGCAAATTGAAGTCAGGAATTGGTAGGCTCTCCCAGTCTATTGGTTCATCCTTAAGCACAATAGGTTCACTATGAATGTTCCTGTAAGGATCCACCACCTTGATGTCTTCAAATACCACAGTGGGTTTTGATGCTTGAGTTGTAGTTGAAGTGGATTCCTTGGAAAACTGAACCTCCAATTCCTTATCAACAAAATCCAGTTTCCTTTCGGTTCTTTTGGCCAATTCCTTGTATCTTGGAGATTTCTTCTGTTCTAATTCAACTTGCTTCTTTGGATCTTGAGATTCAGTGATTCCAAATGGCTGAGAAGGAATCTGTTGAGTTGGTTTCACAGCTTGTAGCTTGGCCAAGATAGCAGCTCGCTCTTTCTTTTGCTTAGCCTTTTTGGCATCTAAAATAGCTTGCTTCTTTTACTGCTTCAATATTGCCTTTTCTTCTCTCTTTGCTTGAGCAAATTGAGGATGTCCAGCTACCACACAAATTTCTTTCCCATTCCTGAAAACTTTAGCAATTATTCTCTTTAAAGCTAAATCAGCTGGATCCTTGTAGAAGGCAATTGACCTTAACAGAAGCTTCTTCTCATCAGGTTTAGGTGTCTCATACATTGTATCCAAAGGGTTCTTTAATGATGATTTTGGATAGTTTACCCTTGGTTTCAGAATAATTTCAGCCTTTAGAGATTTGATGCAGGATGTTGTCTTCTTTCCAGATAGTTCATGCTCATTTCATTCACAAAGATCTCTTTGACTTCAGAGTGATGAATGGCTGAATTTACTGGCTCCTGTACTAGCCCAAACTTCCTTTGTATGTCCTCATCAATTTTCTCCCAGTTGAATGGCTTCAACTGCTCCTTTTCAGCTTATCTTAAATTGGCTGCTGCTGCATTAATCAGATCTATACTATTTGTTACTGGTGGCTTGGTGAAAGTAATTATGGGCACAATTACTTTACTGATTTGAATTTGAAGCTTCTCCCCTCACTTGGTCCTTTCTCCCTCTTTTTGTTATCATCAAGTAGAGTAGAGGAGGAGGTTTGAGCAGCCACCAGTTTCTGAATAAATCTATCTGTTGAACTTGATGAAGATGAATGGTTGTTAGAGATGCTTCCATAGCTGACATTCTTGTATCCAAAGCATCTATCTTTGTTGCAAGATCAGATTTTTTCCTTAGTTGCCTCTTGATGTCAAGCATTGTAGCTTCTGGAAGCTTAGAATCTATTTTGTCTGAAATGGCCTTCTTCATCTCATCAATATCACCCTTGATGGTGTTAACATCTCTAGCATGTTGGAAGCCTTGAATCTGTTGTAGTTGCAGAGAAGCAAGATGTGCTTGAAGGAGCTTCTTGGTGTTGGCATTTGTAGTGGTTTGAAAAGCAGTATTTATCTGATTGATTAATTGAATCAAGGTTGTCTTGAAGTAGTGCTCATCACAGTGCTTTGAAAATGCCCATGATGGCATTCCTGATCTTGAACTTGAACCTACTTCTCCCCTATGTCCAATGCCTCTTCTTCACTATCTCCACCTTCATCACCAAAGAAATCTGCTGAACCACCAGTCTCATAATCCATATCACCAGCTGTAGAAGGCAAAGCTGTGATGGCATTCTTAGCTCTTATCATTGACTGAGTGGTATGCACTAAATTGAGCATCCTTTCTGCATTGTCATTGCCCTGTTCAGCTAGAAATTGATAAGCTGGAACAGGGTGAGTAAATGCCTCAGCATCAAGGGAGGTGGAATCTATAACAGCTTGAGGTTGCTGAGATAGTCCCTCCCTGTGTACATCTTGGACATTCATTAACTCACTAGCAATAACATCCATCCTTATAGCTCATGTACCTGCATTTCACTCGTGTTCTCTCTTTTATTGCATCAGGGTCTCACCCTGGCTCCTCACCCTCACACCCCCACCTTCACCATCTAAGGTGGGACTCCTCTCATTTACTTTTGCCAATCCTGAAGAAATGGATTGCATATTTTTACTCTTTTGCTCTCCTTTTTCTTGGGAGCAACCTAGACTCTCACTCATAGCACTCTCTACCCTCAATCCTAAGAGTGACTGTACAACCACTAATTCTTCTGCACTAGAAATAAATGAAGTTTGAAGTTGTGCAGAGACACTTGACGGATGAGACATATCCATCGGGTTAGTAATTTTGCTATCCGACGGATAACTGCTGTTAAGCTTATCCGTCAGGATACAATCACTACTCGACGGATGAGCAATATCCATCGAGAGAGTAGAAATGAATGAACTTGGAATTGAAACTATTGTGGACTCTGTGCTGATTGATGATATTTTGGGCACAGATGATTCAACAGTTCCTGAAAGAATTGGCAAGTGAGCCAACAAATCATCTAAAAGATGATGCTCACTTGCATTAGATTTTGGCTTCCCCAACAAAGTTAAAGAAGGGGAATCAAGAATTGATGTGTTGATCTTTATTACATCCAGAGAATTTATGGGAGAATTTGGTGTGTGAGGTGCTTCTATTACTAGAGATTTTGGCTGTGACTCCACATTTATTGGAGCCATATCAAGTTGAATTTGAGAAGGTGTAGTGACTGTGTCTTTAGCACCAGTTTGCACAATGTGTGTACCCTGTGCATCCCCAAGGGTATTGGATTTCTTCTTTCTGGCATAAGTTTGGGGTGAGCTTGTGTCCCTTACCCTCTTGGCATGTGCTCTTAGTTGAGAGCTTTGTTCAATAGTTACATCCTTTTGGGAGGATGCAACTAGAAATGAGCTTTTATCATTTTTAAGCAATGCAGTTTGTTGGGAAACTGCAGTATGGCTGGGCTGGGAACCACTCAACTCTCTATCCTTATCCTTAGGGTTTCTTTTATATTCACCCTTTCCCTCACCTACCTTGCCCACCTTCACACTCCTCTATTTGGTTTTGGTGGATTTTGCAACTGGCATCTTTTAAGAGATACCAGAGGGGGCTTTCTTTGATTTGGATTTTGAAATTTTTGTTGGTTTGGTAGCTAGGGTAGGCAACTGTTGGGTCATTGACACAGTTTCCATAGCTACACTAGAATGCAAAGAAACTAGTGAGGTTGGAATAATAGTAGGGATAGATGAACTTACCTCACTTACCTGAGGTGCTTCCATTACAGGGAAATAGAAAAGTGGCACTTCTCTGTGATGATTTGCCCTGTTCAAATCTGCAATAATCCTTCTCTCTTAAACCCAACAATCTAATTTGTTGTTTGGGTTCTGAAGCACAATTTCCTCAGAGAGGTGGTTAGCTAACATCATGAAAAATCTAGCATAATAAACACTTTTACCCCTCTTGTTTAACTCTCCTAATTTAAAACCCAACTCAAACAGAACAAGGTCACTAAAATTAAAGTACTTATCTGTAACTAGCATGTAAAGCATGTTAAGCATGAAAATATTAACAGAATCAAAATTATTGATTTTACCAAAAAAGACCTTGGTCACTATATCACACATGAAACTCCATTCCTTCCTAAGGCCCAATCTCCTAATGTCACTCAACTTAGAAGTAGAAAGAGCATAGTTCATGGAATTAAGCATATTAACTATATCAGTGTCTGTGTGTGGTGAGGTCATATTATTATCAGGAATCTTGAAACATGCTTTAATAACATCACTATTAATACATAATTCATTACCTTTGATAGTGAGTGTGATGGTCTTATCAGTTGAGTTGTATGTAGCAGTGGTCCACATCTCTTCAACAACTTCACAAAAGATGGTGGGTGATTCCAGCATGGCATAGTTAAGCTTGCAGTTCTTCACAAAATCCATCATTTTATGGTAGTCACCAGAATGCTGAATCCCCTTGTTCACTAAGGCTGTGAAGTTATTCTTCTCATAAATGAACCCAGTTTCAGACATAATCTTGACAACAGGCGCCATTGTTAGAGAATAAGAGCTTGCAGAGAGAGAGAGTAAGTGCTTTGAAAGAGAAAGAAATTGGAGCAGATAATTTGAGAATGATAAAAGAAAAGCAATGGAAATGAAATAGGTTTTTATACTATCTCAAAAATAACTACCAAAAATAATAAAGTAAAATAAAGTAGCCAATTAAAATTCCATCAATTATCCGTCGTGTTATGCTTACAAACTATAAGTATACTCGATGGATAATGTTCAGGAAATTAACGGCTAAGATTAAGACAATTCGACGGATGAAGATAAACTGTTATCCGTCAAGTTATAAAATATTCCAGAAAAATAATTGATTTTTATTAGCAAATAGTATTCCGACGGATGATCAAACTCGATGGATAACGATCATCTGTCGAGATGTAAATTTTGACTTAGCCAAACTTTCATCCAAGACTGAAAAATTAATTAAATTTCTGGCTACATTACAACTAGCAAGTTATCTCATAAAGATTTAAGAATAATTGAGCATACCTAACTCACTTACCAACCTTGAAAAGGTGGATTCATCCAGTGGCTTGGTAAAAATATCTGCAAGCTGCTTCTCACTTGGAACAAAATGTAGTTCCACAGTACCATTCCTTACATGTTCCCTTATGAAGTGGTACTTGATGTCTATGTGCTTTGTCCTTGAATGTTGTACTGGATTTTCAGTGATGGCAATTGCACTTGTGTCATCACAGAAAATAGGAATCCTTTCAACTTGCAAACCATATTTTTGCAATTGATTTTTCATCCACAAAATATGTGCACAGCAACTGCCAGCAGCAATATATTCAGCTTCAGCTGTAGAAGTAGAAACTGAATTTTGCTTTTTACTGAACGAGGACACAAGCTTGTTTTCTAGAAATTGACAGGTTCCTGTTGTACTTTTTCTATCAATTTTACAACCTGCATAGTCTGCATCTGAGTAACCAGTTAGATCAAAACCAGAATCTCTAGGGTACTAAATGCCAAGTTTTGGTGTTCCCTTGAGATATCTGAAAATTCTCTTAATAGCTACTAAGTGATATTCTTCAGGATCAGCCTGAAATCTAGCACATAAACATGTAGCAAACATTATATCTGGTCTACTAGCTGTTAAGTACAGAAGTGAGCCAACCATGCCCCTATAACTTGAAATATCCACAGACTTTTCAGTAGTGTTTAATTCAAGCTTAGTTGCAGTTGCCATGGGAGTTTTTACAGATGTGCAATCCATTAGATCAAACTTCTTTAAAAGATCAAAAACGTATTTAGTTTGACTAATGACTATTCCATCACTAACTTGCTTAACTTGCAAACCAAGAAAGTAAGTTAGTTCTCCCATCATACTCATTTCATACTTACTTTGCATCAATTTGGCAAACTTTTTGCAAAGTTTCTCATCTGTAGAGCCAAAAATAATATCATCTACATAAATTTGAACAAGTATGCTAGAGCCATTAACATTTCTAAAGAATAAAGTTTTATCTACAGTACCTCTTGTGAAGTGATTTTTCAAAAGGAACTTTGATAAAGTGTCATACCAGGCTCTAGGTGCTTGCTTTAGTCCATAAAGTGCTTTCAAAAGATAATTGACATGTTCTGGAAAAATTGGATCTTCAAAACCAGGAGGTTGACTGACATATACTTCCTCCTCCAAATCTCCATTCAGAAAGGCATTTTTAACATCCATTTGATAGACCTTGAAATTGGCATGGGCTGCATAGGCTAAGAAGATTCTGATGGCTTCAAGTCTTGCAACAAGAGCAAATGTTTCATTAAAATCTATTCCTTCTTGTTGACAATAAACCTTAGCAACCAATCTAGCTTTGTTCCTGACTACTATGCCATTTTCATCCATCTTATTTCTAAATACTCATTTGGTGTCTATTGGATTCTTTCCTTTAGGTTTGGGCACCAGCTTCCATACATTATTCCTCTCAAATTGGTTTAGCTCCTCCTGCATAACTAAAATCCAATCAGGATCCAACAAAGCTTCTTCTACCTTCTTTGGTTCTTCCTTGGAAAGGAAGCTGATGTATAGACATTCTTCTTGAGTTGCTCTCTTGGTTTGAACTCTAGAAGAAACATCACCAATGATGAGCTCAAAGGGGTGATCCTTTGTCCATTTCCTTTGTTGAGGTAGATTAGCTCTAGATGAAGAGGCCTCATTGTTTTGATGTGTGATTGAGTTTTGATTATCAGAAACTCCCCCTGAGTTTGTGGATCTTTGATTTGAGAAAGGGGAACTTTCTATATGTGATCTATTCTGATTTCCAGCTTCTTTTGATAACCCGACAGATGGTGAATTTTGAGTTCTGACTGATGAAGCTGGTTGTCTACCGACGGATAACGCAGATTGCCTCCCGACGGATGAAGCATTATGCAAATCGACAGATGTTGAATTTTGTGCTTCATTTGTAGTGGATTTTTCTGCATTATCCTTTGATACTATTTCTTGATTACTTTCATCATCACTGTCATCACTAACCATCTCCACATTGTCAAATTTGAGGCTCTCATGGTAATCTCCATCTTGCAGTCCTTCAATCATTTTATCATCAAACACAACATGTATTGATTCCACAACAATGTTGGTTCTTAGATTGTAGACTCTATATGCTTTACCAACAGCATATCCAAGAAAAATTCCTTCATCTGCTTTAGCATCAAACTTCCCATTCTGATCAGTTTGATTTCTCAAGATATAACACTTACAGCCAAAGACATGAAGAAAATTTAGAGTTGGCTTCTTGTTCTTGAACAACTGATAGGGAGTCATGCATTTTGCTTGATTGATCAGAGAAATATTTTGAGTGAAGCATGCAGTATTTACAGCTTCAGCCCAGAAATATGTTGGCAATTTAGATTCTTCAAGCATTGTCCTGGCAGCTTCAATAAGTGACCTGTTCTTCCTTTCCACTACTCCATTCTGTTGTGGAGTTCTTGCTGCTGAAAATTCATGCAAAATTCCATTTTCTTCACAAAATGCTCTCATGACAGAATTCTTGAACTCAGTTCCATTATCACTCCTGATTCTTCTAACTTTGAAATCAGGATGATTATTGACTTGCCTTATGTGATTGATTATGATTTCACTAGCATCATCTTTAGACTTTAGGAAGTATGTCCAAGAGAACTTTGAGAAATCATCTATAATTACTAGGAAAAATCTTTTCCTTGAGATGGACAACACATTGACTGGTCAAAACAAATCCATGTGTAGCAATTGCAAAGGTTCTTCAATTGTTGAATCAAGTTTCTTTCTGAATGATGCTTTAATCTGCTTTCCCTTTTGGCAGGCATCACATAAACCATCCTTAGAAAACTCCACTAGAGGAATGCCTCTAACCAGTTCTTTCTATACTAGCTCATTCATGGTCTTGAAGTCTAGATGGGATAGCTTCTTGTGCCATAACCAACTTTCATCCTGACTTGCTTTGCTGAGAAGACAAGTAACAGGTTCTGCATTTGATGAGTTGAAGTCAGCTAGGTACACATTTCCTTTTCTCACACCAGTGAGAACCACTTTGTTGCTCCTCTTGTTAGTCACAACACTGGCTTCTGAGTTGAAGGTTACTGAATTGCCTTTATCACAAAGTTGGCTGATACTCAACAAATTGTGCTTGAGACCATCCACTAAGGCAACTTCCTCAATGATGACATTGTCTTTTGAAATCAAGCCATATCCCACAGTATAACTCTTGTTGTCATCTCCAAAAGTAATACTAGGGCCAGCTCTCTCCTTGAACTCTGTGAGCAGGGTAGAATCACCAGTCATGTGTCTTGAACAACCACTATCCAAGTACCATAGATTCTTTCTGTTTCCCCGCACACATCAAAATCAAATCAAGTTGATTTTGGTACCCAAGTTTCCTTGGGTCCTGCCTTGTTAGCTTTCTTTTTCTATTTCTTAGGCTTTATCTCATTTGACTTGGGGATATCAGATTCATCCTTAGTCATTTGAGTTGGGCCTTTGAAACCATTCATCACAGCAGAATTATCATGCATATTATGATTAACAGGGAATGGCATATTATTAGCGAACATGTTATTCCAGTAAGGTATGCTAAATGGCATTTGTGGCATACTAAATGCAGCATAATAAGGATTAGGTGGAAATGGCATGTTAGCAAACTGTGCATTCATATTTTGTGTAGACATAGCATTTATAGGCATAGGAGGCATGGCATTCATGTTGGGAAAGTGAGGTGGCACAGATATGGAAGTAGGCATGACAGATTTGCAATTAATAGAAAAATGATTTACACTACCACACTTGACACAGATTTTTCTTGGAGCATATTTATCAGGTGTGTAGTTATTGTGTTTGTTAATCCCTACTTTATCATTTCTATTATTTTTCTTTTTAGCCCTTGTTTTAACCTCAATCTTTTCAAGTCTGTTACTCAATTGCTTGACAGACATATGATCAACATTAGCCTTTTTCCCTTTCTTAAATTGACTCGATTCTCCTGTAACAAAATTCTTGGAAACTGATCCATACTTTTCATTTAACTTAATGAGTTTGGCTTTACTAATAGGCTTGCTCACAGTCAACGGATGAGAATTTACATCATTCGACGGATAACCCTTTTTGTTATCCGACGGATGACACTCATCATCCGTCGAGTTTACATCTGTTAGCACTCCTTCCACCAAATTTGGATCTAGCTTCTCCTTGTTCTTCTTCCAGGCTGCATCACGAAAGGACTCGATCCCTTGAACTTTGGTGATTTGAGCATGAACATCTCTAGATGTTTTCCATGCCTTAATCACCTCTTGTTCACGTTCAAGCTGCTTTTTCAAAATTTCTTCTTTCTTCAAGGACTCAGTTAATTCCTCCTTGGAAATCTTACACTCAATTCTTAATTTTTCAAAATCAATGAACTGAGACTCTAGTACATTATTCCTCTCACTTAAAAACAAATTGTTTTCTTTGATTTTAGCATTTTCTTTAGTAAGAGACTTAGGTGTAACACGCAAATGATATAACTCTGTAAATATGTCATTTATAGCATCATTACACTCAGCTTTAGATAAATGTGCAAGGTTTGTAGTAATTACCTGATTACTTGAAGAACTTGTCTCTGTTTTATCAGACTTGGCCATTAGGGCTAGATTGACATAGCTGACATCTTCATCTTCATCCAGACCATCTGCAGCCCAATCATTTTCTTCTGTAATGAAAGCCCTTTCATTTTGTTTGAGCAACTCAAAGTATTTCTGTTTATAATCCACAGGCTCAAACTTCTTTTTGTTGGAATCTGACTTTCTACACTCACTAGCAAAGTGCCCTGCCAAGCCACATTTGAAACATTTGAATTTTGATTTATCCACCATGTTTCTATTTGGCTTGGCTGCTCCAAAGTTCTTCTTAAACTTGAGCTTGGAAAATCTTCTGGAAAGAAATGCTAGATGTTCATCAATATCCTCCATGTCATCTTGGCTCAAAGAATCTTCATTTTCAGCTACCAGCCCCCTGCCCTTGTTTTCACAGACCCTTGAGGTTGATTCAACAGCTTCCATCTTCATCTCCTTCTCTTTTTCTAACTCATCAACTATTGCAATGGATCATCCTTTCTTCTTTCCTCTCTACATCCTCTCATCTTACTCTATTTCAAGCTCATAAGTCTTCAAGATGCCATACAGTCTCTCCAAAGTAAACTCCTTATAATCTTGAGAGTTTCTTAATGAGACTATCATTGGTTTCCATTTCTTTGGAAGAGATCTAAGGAATTTCAGATTGGAGTCTTTTGTCTGATAGACCCTTCCATGCAGCTTCAGACATTTAGTAGTTTTTGAAACCTACTAAAGATGTCAGTGAGAGACTCACTTTCTTCACTATGAAAATGCTCATATTGCTGAATCAGTAGCTGCATCTTGTTTTTTCTAACTTGCTCAGTGCCATCACAAATAATCTGTATAGTGTCCCAAACATCCTTGTCAGTTTTGTAATTGATGATGTTTTCAAACATATCACCATCAACTCCATTAAACATGATATTCATGGCCTTCTTATCTTTCCTGACTTGTTCAATATCAGGATCAGACCATTCATGCCTTGGCTTGGGGACAGATGGCTCATTTCCAGTTGTAGCTCTCATTGGTACATGAGGACCTCTTTCTATGCAATCTACATAGGCCTCATCTTGAGAAATTAAATGAAGATGCATCTTTACCTTCCATTGAAGGTAATTATCTTTATCCAGAAAAGGAATCTTGACTCCAACATCCTTCTTGTTCATCTTGCTGTGTTGTTGTGATCTTTAACCTCTTTGTTCTTCAAGAGCTTGCTCTGATACCAATTGTTAGTCCCTTAACAATTCAACAAGAATTACAGAAGGGGGTTGAATGGAATTATTGAAACTTTTTCTTAAATAAAATTGTTCTAACTTGAATATATATATATATATATATATCAGTGTGATTTGATTTGCAGAGTGCGGAATAATAAGTTCAAATGAATCAAAATACAAGTAATTAAAAACACAAGTCTTTAAAAACTTTCTGGTGGATTTGAATGTATCCACCAGAGATATATAATATATATCGAGAGAACTCTGTGTAACAAAAAGCTCACAGCTGCTTACAAATGTTGAACAACTAAGAATGCAGAGAAATGCTAAGAATACAGCTTACAAATGTTTCTCTTCTTGTATCTCAGTTAGTTGTTCTATTTGCTGCTTCTTGGTTTATATATCACCAAGATTACAAAGCAATAAGACAAGATAATAAAACAAAAACTATCAAGTCTAATACTATGCTACTTCATTACTCTATTCCAACATCTTTGAATATCTTCATATTAGCATGGAAATGGAAATGTTTCTTTGTTCTCTAAAACCCAGTGGAATAGGCTTCCACATTCCATTTTCATACACTCGACGCATGTGACTGTGTTGTCATTGTCAACAGATGTTTAAATTCTTTATCCGTCAGGTTCATGATCATCCGTCGGGTTGTCTAGTTAATCATCCGTTGAATGGCATTGTTGTTTATCCGTCGGGTAGCAATCTGGCATTTGACTTCATTTCATTTATGCAGGATTTCAAGACATCATCTATGTACAATTAATCAACCTATTCTACATATCTAGTTAAAGTCAATCATGACTTGAGTACTACTTACAGAATCTAAACAATGTGTATGCAAAAATGTGCTACAGACTTATTATTACATAAGCTACTCACTCGATGGATAATAAATCATCATCCGTCGGGACTATATTGAGTCATCCGTCGGGACTATAATCCTTATCCGTCGAGTGCTACATTTTTCACTAAGTAAAATCTACCAAGGTGTTTTGTTAATGAAATCATCAAGTTCACAACATATACACAACAAACTCACTTTTGATAAGGTTTCCCTATGTCGGAGATAAAAAAGATTAGTATTTTATTTCGTGTTTCATAAACACGAGAATCTAATAATCATTTTTTCATTTTAAAATCTTGAATCATTACAGATTTTATCTTGTTTAGCAAGCATGACATGGGTGTCGTATCTAATACATACATCTTTAATCTAATTAAACATGCATCATTAAACTATTCTACACATACATTCATCATATGTAAAGTGCAATAAAGTAAATGTGGTTGATTATGGATTCATCTTATGTGATTTTCATCAAGATAATGACAAAGATCTAGGTCAATCTAAGGTGGAAAATAAATACAAGCTAACTATTACATGTCTTCTTTCTTGAGTTATCTCTTTCTTGTATTACTTTATTGGATGGCCTCAATGTAAGATTACCCTTCCTTGATCTTTAAATCTTCATGTCTTTTTGTATATTACACGAATGAAATATAAAAACTAATCTAATGTACTTACAAGAAGAACTCAAGTTACATTCAAGATTTAATAATTACAAGATCAAACGACATGCAAGCCGAATTTTAAAAAACAAAACCATTAACCTAAGGTCATAAGTCATAACCATCCACCATGCTCAATTAACACATAAGAACATGTTATAACACATAATCTGATCTTAACATACATGATCTAATCATAAAAACCAAATATGGCAAAAATCAGAAAATTTGAAAATAAATCCGATAACAATAAATCGAAGATTACAGGGCCTAAACGACGTCAAACGCCTTACAGATCAGTTGATGATAGCTGGTGCTATCAGTTTTGTGCAGGCGCTCTATTACCTATCAAATAGGGTATTCAATTGTGAAAATCGAACACCAGACCCATATTTCAAAAAAATCGCTTTATCCGATTCAAAATCGTATCAAATACGATTCTTATAATAAGAACAAACACAAAACATGTATATATCAATATATATACAGATTATATAATCATCATATGATTATACAACTCTCATGAATATCATATATTCAAAACATATCCATACATACGTATATATAAACATAACAACATGTAAAATATACAAAATCGCATACATAATAGTCATGCAATATTATATACATGCTATCATCATAAAATCAGTAAACACATAAATGAATTAAACACTTTCCGCAAGTAGCTCTGATGCTATTGAAGGGTTTCGTGCATATAAATGCAACATAAATAATGTAAAATTAAATTAAAACCATAATTAAATCGAAACCCACTGCTGGATCCGTGCGAAAAAAATATATTTAATTCGTAGATCATATTGTTAACCTTAAAAAGCTTTACAAATTGGTTGACTAATGGAGATCCAAAGCTTGTTCAATCACCACGCATTTCGCTCTCACGATCTACGCTCTATCGATATCCAAACGAATGCTTGAACTCAAGGATTGGCTGGTACTAGCACAAACTCGTTTCTTCTTGATCTCTCCGTCTTCTCTCTTGGTGGCTAGGATATTGGTAAAAGTCTTGTGTTAAAAATCAGCCACAGGAGATATTATATAGAGAGTAGAAAAACGAATTATAACTCTTAACTAGTTAGGAGTTATTATTAATTCAAAATTCATAGTTGTATAATAATTAAGTCACACTTAATTATATAACAACTGAATTTCATAATTAATATTAGTAAATTCGAACATCATTATTTACCTAATTAATTAAGTCATACTTAATTAATATTATAAATATTTAAATTACTTTAATATTATTTAAATCCAATTTAAATTAAATAATTCTTCAAGCATTTTTTTGTGTGACCCTATAGGTTATTATTACGTTGGTAACGATTTTTAAATCTAATTTAAAATCGTAAACTATGAGCGGTATCTAGTAATACATCATTGCTACCCAAGTAATAATAATTCAATCGGTGATCGATTTAACCTTTCGTGAATAATGTACAATATAATATAATCCCTTTAACCGCATATTGTAACACCCCCAGATCCGGGGTCGGGGATCCGGGTCATCACGGTCTTTCTTTCCACAATATCACTTAACTTAATTAATAATAAATAACCTCATGCTGTGACCCCATACTAACACATACCACAACACGTTATAGTCTCAGAGATGAAATTGAAATAAGTACAAGTCCTTGAATCCACAATTTAAAAGTTAATTACAACCCAAAATGATTACGTGATAAGTTTATAGTTAATTGCCATTATCTACCACAAGTTATAATTATACATAATTGATTCCCAAAAGTAGAATGCCTGATCTACAAATAGATCTACCTCTGCAGCTATAGCAGCTACGATATCAACGGGAAGACGCGGGACGCTTCCCACGCGCTTGCGCTGGGTCTGCTTGAGTCTGGCCATCTTTCCTAACTGTTGTTGTGTGATGAAGAAATGAAGCAAGAGTGAGCATTACAGCTCGCAAGATAATATATAGTGTAAACAATAATGCAAGTATCTAAATGGATAACTTACTAGAACCCTTTATCAAGTGTAAGGTAATTACTTACTGGATATAAGCTTAAAGGAAGATGAAGTTACCAATTACTTCACTATACTTATACCATTTTAGAAAACTACTTGAACTACCACTGTTCAAAGTATAATAAGTCTTCGAAGTTCATCCCATAGATGAGACCACAAGTTAAGACTTGAATAAATTCAATCTTTGAAATATTATTGAATGAAATGAAGTTACGAGATACTTTATTCAGTCCCGATATATATATCCACATATATATCTCTTATACATTTCCTGGAAACCTCTGTTATGTAAAGTATGAACAGAGTTTGCAATATCCAATGAATTTCGGAAAGAAAAGAATTTTGGCATAAACCCGATATCTTGCTAATCAGGAAAAGATACCAATAAGTAACCTTTTCTACTAGTAGATGGATGAATCCCCCACCGGTCATCACCCTGGCCTCATTAGGACCTTGTGCTGGACCGCCACCCGGCCTCTTACGCGTTGATGGGCTGCCACCCAGCCACTTACACTTTGATAGACCGTTCCCCGGCCTGTCACTTATGCCGACTCAATTAGATGGACTTACTTCCCGAACGTTGGGTAAGTAATCAATTCATTTATTAAAACAACAACCTTGTTGCGAATATAAAATACACCACAGAGCCGGATCCCTCAGGTTTTAAGCGAGTATTCAAATCCCCTTCGAAAGGAGGATCTTAAATATAAAAATGAGTTTTGGGATCCGCCCTAACTTTTTAAAATCATTTTGAAGACTCGAAAACATTTTTAAGAATGTTTGGAGTAATGCTGATTTAATAAAATAAATCAGTCCCAATATATTAGAAAATATCTGAATATTATTATTTAAATAATATTCCCATAAAGGATAATCTCTATAAAAATAATTGAAGTAGAAGTTTTAAAACTCATACTTGAAATGAATATTAAATAACCAAAGATATACTTATACGAAAGTACGATCTTTATTTGAATAATCGAAAATAAGTTTGATTATCGAAACATTATTCTTTAATAAAATAAAGAATATTATTTAGTAAATAAGCGGAGTCATAAGTCCTCGAATGAATATTCAAAATAATATTCATTAAATAGAATAAACAGAGTCATAAGTCCTCGAATGAATATTCAAAGTAATATTCATTAATAAAAATAAAGTAATCGACTAAACCTTATTCGATTAATATTTTTGAAAACTATATATATATATATATATATATATATATAATATACTCGAGAATATCGATTCCCGGTTTTAGAAAATGTTCGCCTTTGGGTCCCCTATACTAAGGGTATACGCAACTACTGCTTATCTCTAGCATAGGTATTATGCAATTATAAGCATTGGAATCAACAGATAGATATCAAGATTACAAAACAGACATTCATATAAACCATATCATCATGCTCCAATATATCTCAAGATTTACTAATTAACCATCATGCATCTATCACAAGATAATGCAGATACATGTATACATCACAACAACAGTATAACGGGTAGAAAACTTGCCTGAGCGAATGGGGGTGATAAAAGGCTTGGGACGAGTCTGGTAACCTATAAACAACATATAAGTTGGAATTAAACCAAAGTCGCTTATGAATCTATACTTTAACCAATTAGACCCTAACGTTCGCTTTTGCGCTTAACGATTCACTTAGGTCGCTCGAGTACCCTCGGCTCCACCATTTTTAATAAATTAACCATTAAGAATTTTAAGGCGATTCTTTCGCGAGTACCCTACCAACTGCCTAATCCACTTTACATAATTGTTTCATACCCCAATTAGTCATTTAAGGTCCTTAACCAAGGTTTGAAAGTAAGGCGAGGGGTAATGGTTCGTTCGCGAAATGCTATTACTTAAAACGGTCGTTTCTCCTAAACCGTACATCGGATTCAAGCGAACCACATATCAAAACGAAGCTAGTAACATGAACTATCTAATCTTGGCAATGGTCAAAACCTAACAGTGAGTTCACGGGTCCTGAAGTTAAGAATAAAAACAGTCTAAAGTAAATCGGGCATTACGACGGCTATGTTTATGCAATTACCAAATTTTATACTACTCCCAATCAATCCACAATCAACCCACAATCATTATTACAACCAAACTCCATCCATACACTACTACAACAGCCCCAACATCTCAAGATTTCTAATTTATACTACTTCTCAATCATGAACTAAGAGCTTACTTAAGTTCATTAACTAATAATCAAGATTTACAACTCCAAAAACATCACAAAACCAACCAATCTCTAAATACACAATAATCATGTCTCTCATGAACTATACTACTCATAATAAGCTCTTAACATTCAATAATAATGCTAGGTTAAGAGATTATACCTTCCTTGTAAGTAGGAGTAACTAATGAGCTTGAAACAACCTTGGAAAATCCTTACTAAAGCCTTATCTAAACAAAAACACAAGATCAAAATTTCAAGTTCTTGAAAAACACTATTCACTCTCTTCTTCCATGAATTATTGGAAGAGATTGTGAAGGAATTTGAAGCTTAGACTAATAGGATATCTATATCTATATACAAGGAACCTTAGATAATTACCTCACTAATTAACAAAGCTTGGAACTTGGATTTGAATTTTCTTTCCTTTGAAAAATAAAAGAGGCCGAGAGCTTCTTGTTGGAAAGGTGAAGTAAATTTTGTGTTTTGTGATTTGTTTTTCCTTGGCTTGGTTGTTTTGTTTTTGTTTTGATTAATTAACCTTTTAACCATGGTAAAATTTGTGTGGTTTATAATCAACCAACGATTCCTTCCCTTTTGGTCATGCTTATGTCATCCTCCTATGTCATCTTCCCACACTTGTCTTCTTCTTGTTGGTGTGATGACATCATCATCATCACTAACCTCTTTGATTAACTCCTAATTACTTGGCTAATGACCGCTGATCTGTTATACGGTTCGCTTAACTTTCGTTCTCGTTTATCATTTGAGGGATCATACCCGGGATCCTATTACTTGGGTTCCCTTAACCTTTCTCAATACATTATATTCCTTTTATGATCCTCTCTTATACTCCTTGAATTTAAATCCTTTTTATCTTGTTACCTTATACTCAATTCTTTCGGTATCTGGTGGATTTTCGGGAAAAATCAAATTATTTTGAATTTGGATTCTGACGATCTTTACATACACTTATATACCATATAGAGTACTAATAAGATCTCAGAATAACAATAAAAGAACCTCTACAAAGTGTGGCATGAAAAGTTTTCTTATTCAGCATAATCAGCAAAATCACTATTCATAAGGTTTAACAAAAGTCCAAAATTTTGGGGTTATTACACATATTATAGATTAAACTAGAGACATGTAACGTGTCATCCTCATCAATGTTTAATCCAAGTTTCCTTGATCAATGAGTAGACTATCATATCAAATTAACATTTTGAGCGTGGCCACACATTTCATAGTCTAGCTCACACAAGAGGCAAATAATATCACTCCTAAAATTAGGAGGGTTAAATCATTTCTTGATCATTCACATTTCTCATATGATTCATAATATACCCGAAATACACTTGTAACACCCCCAAATCCGGGGTCCGGGATCCGGGTAGTCACGAGTTTCATTTCCCTTAATAACACTTAATCTTTATAAACAACCAACTACTGCGTACTGTGACCTTACAATATACACACACACCACAAGTTATAGTCTCGGAGATGAATACCAAAAATAACACAAGTCATTTTATTCCACAAATATAAGTTATTACACCTAAAAAGGGTTTCTGAATATATTTACATATTCTTTTCCATTATTATAATTCATAAATATACATAAGTCTGGTACATCAAAAGTTGAAAGTCTAGCCTATTAGTAGTTCCTACCTTAGCTACAGCAGCATCAACGCCTACAGGAAACTGCGGAACTTTTCCTATCCGCTCATGAATTGGGAGCTGGGTCTTGTTTATCTTGTCTAGCTATTGTTGTGTGATGAAAGAATAAAGCAAGGGTGAGCAACAAGCTCACCAAAATTACATGTATAATAATTAACAATATGTGAGCATTCTCATAGTACTCATGAGAGTCTTGGTCAAGCAAACATGGACAAAGTTTGATATCTTAACGCGACGAAGTCGCAAAATATTCAATATATATATATATACTTCTCAAAATCTTTGAAATCCTCTGACATGTATAATATACACAGATTTCCAGTTTATAAATGTTTAAAAATATCGTTGCAAGGTGATCTCATATATCAAACCTTGTCTCAATGTTTTTCTGAAAACCTTTGTCATGCATAAGATAATCATTTACTAGATATAAGTTGAAAAGATGAAGTTACAAGATACTCCAATATACATATATATTTTCTGAATACTACTTGAACTACCACCGTTCAAGGTATAATATGTTTCAAAAGTTCATCAGATAGATGAGACTACAAGATAAAACTTGAATAGAATCAATCTTTGAATTATCATATAAAAGAAATGAAGTTACGAGATACTTCATTAAATCCCGATATATATACTCACATATATATATATATATATATCATACTTTCCTTGAAAACCTCTGTTATAAAAAGTATAAACAGAGTTGTCATTCCCAAAATTTTGGAAAGAAGAAACGTTGGCATAAACCTGATATCTTGTGTATCAGGCAAATATATCAATCAAGTCACCTTTTCTACTAGTATAGGGATGAATTCCCTACTGGTTATCACCCTGGACGTATTAGGACCTCATGCTGGACTACCACTCAGCCACTTAGGCTTTGATGGACTCCCATTGAGCCACTTACACTTTGATGGACTCCCACTAAGCCCATGTCGCCTATGCCGACGCATTTTTATTGGGCTTACTTCCCGAACGTTGGGCAAGTAATCAAACTCTTTTATCAAATTAGCAACTTCGTTGCGCCAAAAATACACCACAGAGCCGGATCCCTTAAGGTTTGAGAAAGTATTTAAATCCCTCCTCGAAAGGGAAGGTTTAAATTAAAATCGAGTTTTGGGATCTGCTCTAACTTTTAAAATCATTTTGAAGACTCAAATACATTTTGGAAAATATTTGGAGTAAGGATGATTTAATAAAATAAATCAGTCCCGGTATATTAGAGAATATCTGAATATTATTTAATTAATATTCCCATAGAGGATAATCTTTATAAAAATAAATGAAGTAAAAGTTTTGAAAGTAAAACTTGAAACGTATACTAAATAACAAAAGATATACTTATACAAAAGTAAGATCTTTATTTAAATAATCGAAAATAATGTTTGATTATTATTCAAAACTATCGAATAAACCTTAGTCGATTAAGAGTTATAGAAAACTATATAAAATATACTCGGGAACCTCGCCTCCCGGGTTTAGGAAAATGTTCAACTTTGGTCCCCTATACTAAGGGTATACGCAACTACTGCTTATCTCTAGCATAGATATTATGCAGTTTATAAGCAATTTAATCAACAATGAGATATCAAGGTTACAAAACAGGCATGCATATATATATATATATATCATATCGACATGCTCCAATATATCACAAGACTTGCTAATAACAACCATGCACTTATCTCAAGATAATGCATAAATATATTTACATCACAACAACAGTATACAGGTAGAAGACTTGCCTGAGTGTTCCGGTATAGACTTAAGCTTAGAGTGGGTCCAGTAACCTATGAACAACAACATAAGCCGGAATTAATCCACGGTCGCTTAAGAAACTAGACTTTATCCCCTTAGACTCTAACGTTCGATTCTGCCCTTAATGATTTTCATTAGTTGCTCGAGTACCCTCGGCTCCATCATTTTTATAAAATTAACCATTAAACATTTTACGGCGACTCTTTCACGAGTACTTTACCAAATTCCTAATACACCTTAAATAATTGTTTCGTACGAGGCGCCTTCAGAGTATAAGTACAAGTTTCTCCTAAACCGTACATCGGATCTAAGCGAACCACATACCAAAATGAAGATTACGACACGATCTAGCTAAACATGAAAAAGTTACAGTTTGGTCGATGAGCTTTCTGCTCCGAATACTAAGCACAACAGTCTATATGCAAACGGGCGTTACGACGGCTATGTTTATGCGATTTCCAATTTTACCAAATCAATTCAATTCATTCCAACTATAATTCATCCACAACTTCAAGATCCAACCTTAGGCTACTGATCTTAGCCAAAATGAGCTCAAGAATCTCAAACCTATCCAACATTATACCCAAAAACAACTAAACTACTTAACAATCAAGTTCAAATCATCACTACATCATAAACAGCCTATTGTAACACCTAAAAAAGTGTGAATAAAGGCCAAAAAGCATTGCTGAAAGTGAAGAAAATGGCTACGGTAACACTTTTTTTTAAAATAGGACTGTAACTAATATTGGCGTTACCATAGGGGTGTATGGTAACACTTTTTCAATTTTTGGTAACACCAGAAAAAGTGTAAGCATAGAACATCTATGCCTACACTTTTGTTGTTTTGGTAAAATTAAAATTTGTGTAACTATAGACCTATGGTAACACCATTATGGTATTTGTTACATCACATTTGGTGTAACCATAAGTCCTATGATAACATCATTTAAGCTACTGTAACACTAAATTTTGAAATAAAAAATTATCAATAGCTATAGCTTGTTATCTATAGTAACACTTTTATATAGACCTTTTATGCCTTTACCTACACTTTTACGTTGCCTACACTTTGGAGGGCTATGCCAACAGTTTATTTCAAAAAAAGATAATATAGCATTTGAAAATACCATTTCTCATTACATATTTTTCCAATATTCACAAACATCAACAATCACAATCCAACTTTATAAGTAATTTTTATAGAGTTATAAATTGAAAATCATGTAAAGATATATAAATTTGACCATGATGGCTTGCATGCTACATTCCACTAACATAAATGAAGTACCACATTAGTACTTTTCAAAAGGTAATTTCAAAAAAACCAAAGTTGAGCTAGTACTCGATGATTAGTCCACCCGTCAAAGCTCTGTGAAGAATACCCTTTTTTCTATTGTATGTCTTGAAATTGACCACTATTGTTAGTGGTGTTGATGGGCTAAAAACTTTCACATTTTCAATATTACTCCTCTCATAACCATGATCAGTGTTGCTGCTACCACTGCTATAATAAGATTCCCCCGTGACCAATGTCTTAAAATGGTTGTAGACAAAATTATTTGGTACCAGCAATCTTAGATCTATTAATAATGTAGATTTGCGCCTTTTTGAGATTGTTACACTGATGGTACCTATAAACATGTATATACAAACTATTAAAAAAATAAGTATATACAATGTGATTTTTTTCCTTCAAATTGATGTTAGGGAATACTGCATGCATAGTTTATCATAAGTAAGAATTTACAGGGTACTTACCAATGTACTAATTAAGATTACCCAAACATGTGTACATGTCTTAGAAGAGTAAAGTTGTTTTTGAATAAAATAACTATCAATTTTTGACAACAGCCACACTTCTACCTATATGACAAAGGCAAGCATCAATTCTGACCTCAAGTGTACACTAAAAAAGCTTCGAATATGTGAGGGACATCCATAATCATTGCACCCTTGTGCATAAGAAGCATACTCTATTTGCAGAATCATAAGCAGCATGTAGTATATCAATCTTGCCCCGGTTAACGAGGCACTATTACTTCTAAGAATATAGTGAGTACCAACTAGAACCAATCACACAATACAAATGCCTATAGAATCTGGGTGCGACAATTGTATAAAGTTCACCATGATTTCAGTGAATATACCACATGTGACTGGATTAACTGAGTCTACTGAAATGCAAGAATATCAACTTGAATAAAGTTATAAACAAGGGTTTCACGAGTTCACAGCAAGCAGAATCAATCATGTAATTGTAATGATAGATATATAGCGACGTTTACAGATCAGGTAAGGAAAATAAAAAATGAACATAAGATAAAATATAAAAAATATTTAAATAAGCTAGAAATTACCTGAGACAATGCAGCAGCTAGAAAACCATTGACTATCTCTTCAACATTATAGTCAAACAAAAGAACATCATCCTGTGAAAAAAATCAGCAATAACATCTGCAATGTTTAAGATTAGGAAATACAATGCCAAAACACATTAGTTCAAGTTTTAACTTGTAAGTTCACCTGAATAGGAGGAGACACGTCATTTATTTCAAATGTAAAACCATCAGGTAGATCATAGTGCCTGGAAATATACTAGTAAATATCTGTACATAATCGATATAATTAATAAAAGGGCCTTTTATCTTTTTTGCTTCTTTAAATTTTGTGAACCAAAGACCATAATCATGTTCTACTAACAAAGAACTAAATACTAACCACTATTAAGCTTATTAAAGCGAAAATAGGGAACATATGTTGCAAATAACTATAAAGATGAGCCAAGAGACTTGGAGCCCCGTTGATACATCACAGTAAAATTATACACCTAACAAACAAGCTAAACAGAAGTTAAAACCAGTTAGGGCAAAAACACGCGCTAAAATTCATGCAAGTATACGCGTTCGCAAGTAGTATAAGATATAAATCAGATTAGTTCCCACAGAGACTGGTTTAGGTTAAGTTCAATTTATGCACCTATGCAACAAAGGTATGGTTATCTGTAATATGTAATAGATGATGTCAAAGATTACTGGAGCTAACAATGTCATTAATCTTCAATGATCTGATGTCAAAGATTAGTGAAGCTAACAATGTCATTAATCTTCAATGATTTGATGTCAAAGATTACTGGAGCTAACAATGTCATTAATCTTCAATGATCTGATGTCAACGATTACTGGAGCTAACAATGTCATTAATCTTCAATGATCTGATGTCAAAGATTACTGGAGCTAACAATGTCATTACCATGATCATGTCAAAGATTACTGATGCTGACAATGTCATTAGCAATCAGTTAAGCTTGGGGCCAACCCTAAGATTAGTTGTACTGTAACCTTAATCTGTAATTTATACTTGTAACACTTAATTTCTGTAAAATGTAAATGGAGCAGACTGGAGCATTTTTCCCTAAACAGTGTCAAGCCTAAGAATTCTATCTGGAAGAAAATCAAGAAGGTCATACCTCAGAAGAATTATGAAGAAGCTTGGAGTTGAATAATTCTGTTTGGTGAAAAACATTCTAAGTCAAGATCTCTACAAGTCACAGAATTAGTGTTATAGAGAAGTCATTCGAGAACTCAGAAAGACCTATTGAGAACTCAGGAATTGCCTATCGAGAACTCAGGAATTGCCTATCGAGAACTCAGGAATTGTCTATCGAGAACTCAGGAAATGCTATTAGAGATATTGATAAGTCATATACCAATTCGAGAACTCAGAGATATCGACAAGTATACATTCATTAGAGAACTCTGAGTTATTGATAAGCCAAAGTCCATTAGAGAACTCTGAGTTATCGATAAACTAAAATTCACAGGGAACTCAAAGTTCTCGATAAGTCAAGTCAACAATGAAGTTTCAGAGATATCGACAAGCCAACATGCCTATCGAGATGTCGAGTTCTCTACAGTTTAACTGAAGATCTCGAAGTGAAGAAATTTCTCTAAGTACAGAATTGCAGAACAGTTCAATATCCAAGTTTGCAAATCAATAAACAATTCACATAGCTGGATTGACAAGTATACAAAAAGCAGCTTGAGAGATGTGCAAGATCAATGGCAAAGATTAACTGACAAAGGAGATTAAAGTAAACACGGGATGCTAAAGATATGCTAAGCCAGAAATAGAAGATTTGCTTTTCTATAAATAGAAATGACAAGTGAGAGTTTAGAAAAGCTAATAGCATGTTTATTATCCTCTGTGTAAACCAGCAGTTAACTGAGTTATAAAGTTAAAACTGGTCCTCTAGTCAGAAGTAACAATCTAGACAGAAAATCTTGTATTCTCTCTCAAGAAAGGAGCTAAGTTCTAAAACAAGAACTTAGAGATTTTGTAGCAAAATACTGCTTGATTTTTAATATAAAATTAAGTGAATTTTGAAGATCTTTGTTATACATATTTGCACAGTTATTTATGTTTAACATCTATTCTACTAAATCATTGATAACAACCAACTGCTAAAGCCTAAGTCGATAAAAAATGAAACATTTAAGCCAAAACACATTCACCCCCCTCCTCTGTGTTGTATTCATACCTAAAAAGTGGTATCAGAGCAAAATCTAAAAGTAAACAGATTAGATCTTTGAAAAATGAATACACAGAAAATCAATAGTATCAAGATTCTTCCTTTGATAAGATACACTTTATGGAAAAAGAAAATGTTGTTGTTTATAAGAATGACCAATCACCTTTACATTGGTATCCTCAAGAATGGGCCCTTCACTCCTGTAGTTAGAGTCGAGGAAACCACAGATGGAGATATGGTTATTCCAACTCATTATGCTCCCAAGGATTCCTTTGAGTATACTGAACCTGAAAGAGAGAAAGTTTCCCTAGACAGTGCTTTGCAACTGATACTAATTGAGTCACTTGACAATGTAATGTATAATAACATTGTCAACTGTGACACTGCTAAACAGATCTGGGAAAAGATTGAAATAATTTGTGAAGGAACTGAGGAGGTTAGGTCAAATCAAAGAAGGATATTGATTTCTCAGTATGAGGGTTTTATGGCTAAACCAAAGGAGGGTATTACTGATGTGTTTGAAAGGTTTAATAAGCTGATAAATGACTTGCAGCTTCATGATAAATTTTATGATGTTGAAGAAGTGAATCTGAAGTTCTTGCTTCCTCTCCCTGATCATTTGGAACAAAAGATCTCTGCAATCAGAGAAGGAAGGGATTTGAGTAGAATCACACTGGAAGTGCTTTATCGGGTTTTGAAAACTTATGAACTTGAAATGATTCAAAAGAAATCATTAAGGGCTGGTCAAGGATATGTACTGGACGACTCAAGTGCACTAATTGTGAATGATGTCCAGACCTCTAATGATGAGCAAAGATCCCAAACTCCAGAAGTTTCTACAAGTGAGAAAAGAGTCAATGACACTAAAGAGCAAGTCATACTGGAATTGGATGAAGAAGATGAGTTCTACACTCTTGATGAGCTTGATGAGCTAGACAAATCAATGGCTTACTTGGCTAGAAAATTCTCTAACATTAGAGTGAAGAAACCAAGATTTTTCAAGAGCAAAGGACAGTCCTTCAACAAAAACAGCAGCTGGAAAGGAAAAGGGAAGTACACTCCTAATAGCAAAACTGGCTACAAAATTGGATCTGTTGATAGATCAAACATGAGGTGCTTTAACTGTGATGAGTTGGGCCATTTTCCTACAGAATGTAGGAAACGCAAGAAGGCAAAGAAAGACAAAGCATATCTTGAATTGGAAGCAAAGTATGATGCTCTTCTAAAGAAGCAACAAGGGAAAGCTTATATTGCTGAGGGCAAGAGCTGGGATGATTCAGATAATGATGAGGATGAAGAAGTTGGGAACTATGCACTCATGGCTTTGGAGCAAGGAGACTCTTCATCATCTAAATCACAGGTCCCAACTCTTACCATAATTGATTTAAATATGAGTCAATATAAGGAAACTGTTGAAAAGATGAGCATAGAAATGTTCCACACTCATACAAGCATGGTTGCTGTAAATGAGGAAGTTAGCAGATTGAAAAAGATCAATGAAAAACTTGAGAGTGAAAAACAAGAGACTGAATTGTTGTTGGTTGAGCTTGATGCTGCTAGGCAAGAAAATGCATACTTAAAGAACAAATTAAAGTGTGCAAGTGAAATTGAAACAGTATTGAGAGAAAGGCTGGAGAAGAATGAAGTGAAGCTGAAATCCTTCAAAAATGCTTCAGATTTGATTGGCCAATATCATGAAAAGAATAAGCCATGTGCAAATATTGCCATTGGTCTTGATTATAAGGGTTTGAACAACAAAAAGAAGTCTGTCAGTGATAAAAGAAAATCAACTAAAACTGAGGATGTTCCAATTATTTTGAAGAAAGTTGAATCACCTTTGTTCAAGGCATGTGAAGTGAACTTCAGTGAAGAAGAGTTGATCATCAAACAGGAGATATCTGATGAGGACAAGGAAAAGAAAAATGATGAGACAACTCAGTCTTCCATCTTTGTTCAAACACCAAAGGACAATCAAGAAACTAAGGAGCCTGTGAAGGAGATTAAAGCTGAACAGGTCAAAAAGAAAAAGGAGAATAGAAATGGAAAGATTGGGATAAACAAAAGCAATAATTTTGCTTATGTTGCAGATGCTCCCAGAAAGAGGTGTGAGAACTATGGATCAATGAATCACCTAACTCATCTTTGTAAAAAGACGGTTAGCAATACACCTGAAGGAGTCTGCAAGTACAATGAAGCTAAGGTTAATGATCCCTATTCATTCTGTGACAAGTTTGACTACATTCCCTGCAACATGAAAGTGATGAAGAGTTGCCACAAATTAAGAATTGATCTCATAGAATCAAAAATTGGTTCTGTATCTGAAAGGGAGAATGCACAACAGTCAATGAATTCCATTTTATCTCAAAATTCACATTCTACTTCTGCAAAATCAGTTAACAAGAAGAAAGTGCCCAACACAGCTTGGGTAGCTAAACACAATTAATCCTCATTATGTGTAGGGCAAAGGAAAGAAGGTCATATGGATCATTGATAGTGGATGTTCCAGGCATATGATAGGTGATAAGGCCCTGCTATCACAATTTGAGGAGATGGCTAGCCCCTTGGTGACCTTTGGAGACAGCATCAAAGGATTCACAATGGGATATGGCAAGATTGTTTCTGGAAATGTTGTCATTGAAGATGTAGCACTAGTTGCTGGATTAGAAGTAAATCTTCTAAGTGTTAGTCAATTTGCAGACAGAGGTTTTGAAGTTGTTTTCAACAAAGAAGATTGTGCTTTTATTAGCAAAAAGACTGGTGAAATTGCTCTTAAAGGAATAAGAAAGGGAAGCTTGTTTATTGCAGACTTAGATTCAACAAATAAGGATGGAGTGTGCTGTTTCTACACCAAGGCATCAGAAGAGCAAAGAAAATTATGGCATAAGAAGTTATCTCAATTGAATTTCAAAGCAATCAACACCTTAGTCAAGAAGGAGCTTGTGAGAGACATGCCCAGTCTGGAATTTGCTCAACTGGAAGTCTGTGAAGCTTGTCAGAAAGGAAAGATGAAAAGATCAAGTCACAAGTCAAAATCTGTGAATTCTATAAGTGCACCTCTGCAACTTATTCACATGGACCTGTTTGGGCCAGTAAATGTCTTGTCCATTTCAAGGAACAAATATGCCCTTGTCATGGTTAATGAGTTTTCAAGATACTCTTGGGTTGAGTTCATGTACTCTAAAGATGAAAATCCAAACATTATAATTGAGCACATCAAGAAAATTGAGAAGCAAGCTGAAGGAGAAGTTAGTGTGAAAAGATTGAGGAGTGATAATGGAATAAAATTCAGAAACTCAACATTAAGTGAATTCTGCAAAAGCAAAGGCATTGTTCAAGAATTTTCAGCAGCTAGAACACCTCAACAAAATGGAATAGTTGAGAGGAAAAATAGAACATTGGTTGAAGCTGCTAGAACTTTGCTACAAGATGCTCAGTTGCCAACTAGTTTTTGGGAAGAGGCTGTTAATACTGCATGCTACACTCAAAATAGATATCTCATAAACAAAGCTCATGGAAAATCACCTTACTCAATCATGTATAACAGGAAGCCTACAGTGAAGCATCTACATGTGTTTGGAAGCAAGTTTTATATTCTAAAAGACAACTCTGAATATGTGGGAAAATTTGGCTCTAAAGTTTTTGAAGCAATTTTTCTGGGATATTCATTGGAAAGAACAGCGTACAAAGTTTATGTGATTGATCAAAAGAAAATTATGGAAAGCACAGATGTGACTTTTGATGATGACAAGTGTCCAGGCTTGGAATGCCTTGATGTAAATAATGCTAAAGCCCTTGCATTTGAAAATGTAACCATTGATAGTGATTCTGATGAGGAAGATGAAGTTGTGGCACAACAAGTGACAAATGAAGAGACCTATGAACAAAATCATGGGAATGAAAGCTCTCTTCAGACACCTGAATTTGATGGCACAAACTCAGGGGGAGAAAGGGAAAATGGAAATGACAGTCATGGTAATACTGAAGAAAATGATGAAGGCACTAGTCAACAGACCCACACTAGAAAGTGGGATAGGAGTCATACAGTAGAAGCTATTATTGGTGATTCCTCAGCTGGTGTGAGAACTAGAAGTGCAACTACTAATGAATGCCTACATGCATGTTTTCTATCTCAAGTAGAGCCCAAGAAAACTGAAGAAGCCCTAATGGATCCTGATTGGATATGTGCTATGTAGGAGGAGCTGAATCAGTTTGAGAGAAACAAAGTTTGGAAATTAGTTCCTGCACCAAAGAATAGAAGCATAATTGAAACTAAGTGGGTGTATAGGAACAAAATGGATGAAAATGGAATTGTTACTAGAAACAAAGCAAGGCTGGTTGCTAAAGGCTACTCACAAGAAGAGGGAATTGACTATGATGAGACTTTTGCTCCTGTTACAAGACTAGAAGCAATAAGAATTTTTTTGGCATTTGCTGCACACTCAAATTTTAAGGTGTATCAAATGGATGTCAAGAGTGCTTTTGTTAATGGTGAACTAGAAGAAGAAGTTTATGTACAACAGCCACCTGGCTTTGAAGATCCAGAATTCCCTAACTTTGTTTACAAATTACTCAAGGCTCTATATGGATTGAAACAGGCACCAAGCGCCTGGTATGACACACTGTCAGAATTCCTACTCAAACATGGCTTTACCAGAAGTACTATTGATAAGACTCTCTTCTACAAGAAGCATGGTGAAGATATGATCCTAGTTCAAATCTATGTGGATGATATCATCTTTGGATCTACAAATGAAAAGCTTTGTCAAAAATTCTCTAGGCTAATGCAGAGTGAGTATGAAATGAGCATGATGGTAGAATTGAGTTACTTCCTTGGCCTTCAAGTTAGTCAAAGAAGTGATGGTATTTTCATCAGCCAAACCAAATATGTGAATGACTTATTGAAGAAATTTGGTATGATGGATAGCTCACCTGCATCTACACCAATGTCTACTGCAACCAAGTTGGATGAAGACAAGAATGGCAAGAGTGTGGATATATCAAGCTACAGAGGGATGATTGGATCATTGCTTTATTTAACTGCTAGTAGACCAGACATCATGTTTGCTACTTGTCTATGTGCCAGATTTCAAGCAAATCCAAAGGAATCACATTTGATGGCTGTAAAAAGGATTTTCAGATACTTAAAGGGAACTCCAAACTTGGGATTATGGTATCCTAAGGGAACTGGTTTTGAAGCTGTTGGATACACAGATGCAGATTTTGCTGGATGCAGAGTTGATAGGAAAAGTACTAGTGGAAGCTGTCAATTTCTTGGTCAAAGAATTGTATCCTGGTATAGTAAGAAACAACAATCTGTGTCAACTTCCACAACTAAAGCTGAATATATAGCTGCTGGAATTTGTTGTGCTCAGGTGCTTTGGATTAGAAATCAGCTAATGGACTATGGTCTAGTGTTACACAAAATTCCTATTATGTGTGACAATACTAGTGCCATATCTATAGTAGCTAATCCAGTTAATCATTCTAGAACAAAGCACATTGATGTTAGGTACCATTTTATCAGGGAACATGCTGTAAATGGTACCATTGAGCTCATTTTTGTTCCAACAGAGAAATAATTAGCTGACATTTTTACTAAACCTTTGGATGAAGCAACCTTCACTAGACTTTTGAGTGAAATTGGAATGCTCAATTCTTCATCCTAAGGTAAGAACTCGGCTAAATGTGTTGCAGCAGATTAATTTCTAATAAATCAACCTAGTTTGGTTTATTGGAAATTAACTGAAATATGAATTATAAATATTTCAGAATCTCTGTATATTTATTTTTCTTAAAAATTCAAAAATTAACTTAGAATACTTCAAAATTCTAAGTAAACTGCTTAGTTGTTAATTTACATCTTAAATATGTAAAATTAACACAAGGCAGAATAACAGAACTCAAAGGTATAGAGAACTGAGTTCTCGATAAGTCAAAATGACTTATCGACAACTCATTTTAGAGTTCTCGAGTGAGTCCTCGATAAGTCTATTTACCGACTTCTCGAATGACTTCTCGATAAGCTCTATTATGACTTATCGATAAGACCATGTAGAGTTCTCTAATAGTGTTAATTCACAGAGTTCTCGACAAGGATATTTTGAGACTTATCAATAACTCAGAACTAAAATAATTTAATTCAATGAATTATTTTAGACAAATACTTTTGGAAAATTTATTCTGATTTCAATTTGATATAATATAAATAAATTAGAATCGTTTTAGTCCATTTTCGGACAAATTGGGCATTTATCAGAGTTCTCGATAAGTCATTTTTGACTTCTCGATAAGTTTAATATCAAGCGTTTATTTGACATCTCGATAAGTATTTTACTTTTTGTATAAATACCCAGACTTCTCGATACATACACTGTACTTACACTTTCTCGAGATCTCAAGTGACCTAGCTTTCAGACAAAAGGCGATTTCTCTCTCGTTTTTGTTCCTTTCTCAAAACTTTTTCTTACCCACTACTTCTAAACACTAAAATGGCACAAAACATTGTTAGAGCTATCATTCCAGAGAAGGGAACTAACTTTATTGCTTTTCTTGATGCTAACCAAGCCCCTGATAGTTTCAAGGGGTTTGTGAAGTTTCTTTCTGAATCTTATATTGCAGGTGCTTTAACTGCAAGTCCTGTGCTGTATTTGGACATTCTTCATGAATTTTCGATATCAGCTATAACTAGGATAGTTGTTCTAGAGAATGTCACTTCTATGGTGGTCACATGCACAATTGGAGGCCAGGAAATTGAGTTTTCAGCTGCTGATGTGAATACAGCCCTGGGGTTGCCAACTGAGAATTATGGAGAGATACCAACTGTAGATGAGCTGAGTGAATTCATGGACTTCATCAACTACAGTGGCTCAATCAACTTGGCAAGCCTGAATAGAACAAACCTTAGAAAGGAAAGGTCCTTTTTGTTTGATTCTGTAGTGAGGGCTTTCACTTGCAGAAAAACCGGCTTTGACAACATCTCAAGTGTGGTGCAGAAGCTGGTGTTCTCAATAGCTCACAACAGGCATCTGAATGTTGGGGCTCTAATTATGGAGGAGCTGGCTACTAGGCTTACTATGCCTTTGAAGAATAGAGGTAAAGAAATATTTTTGCCAAGGTTTATTATGTCTACTTTAGCTCATAAAGTAAATGACATACATTTGTTAGCTGGTATTGATAGTAGTAGAATTGGCAATTATAAGAAAGTGTCCAAAATAATATTTGGCTCACTTACTTCAAAGAATAAGGTGAGTGTAAGTCTTAGAATCACTCCATTTATGTTAGAAAGATTCAAGACTTATCCTTACCCTATGCCAGACATGAGGGCTCCCAAATTTGCTAGTTCATCTATGGTTTCTGAGCCTGTGGAAGAACAAACACAGGCACACCAACATGGACCTTCCAAAGCTGCAGCCCCTTCTTCTAAACCACCAGATGTTAGCAAACCAACCACTTTAGTCTCTCAAAAGACTGAAGTGAGTAAAAAAAGAGAAAGGAACCAACCCTTGCTGTTATAAATGAGAGTGAAATAATTGAAACTGAACCAGAGTCACCCTTGGTCAAGAAACCAAAGAAGAGTAAGTTACCTGAGTTGACCACTCAAAACACCTCTGTGTCCTCCCAAAAGGGCACAGTTGAACAAATGGAGAGTAAACAGTTACTAGATGCATCCTCTCAACAAGGTGTATCTATTGAAAAAAGCAGTCACCCCAATGCAACTTGTACTGAGTCAGCACAACCTGCACCTAGAGTGTATGGTAGAAGAAATAAGGATGGCACACACAGTGAGGGCACATCACTTGAAGCTCCCTCATCCATTCAGGGGGAGCTGCCAACACTCACAACTGAGTAAACTTCTCTAATCTCTCAAATTTCTTCATCATATAGAGCACTTGAATTTGATTCTCAAGTGCACCAACACTCAAGTGACATGGTTCATGAAACTGTGCTCACCACCCAGAACCAACATCTAGATGGTGAGAGGCTACTAGCTGGGGTAGACCTTGATGACATCATCACAAATATGGGGGTTTCATCAGTTTTTACTGAAGACCCCATGGTCACTCTTGCACCTTCATGTGCACAATCATCTTCACAGATGAATAGGTTTGAGGGTAGTACTCTTGAGGGAGAGCTATCTAAATCCTCTCCAATTCAATTGGAGGTTCCTCTTGAAGGAACAACTCCCCTCAAAACCCTAGCTGAAATTGCCTTGACAGTTGAAGCTAGGAGTACAATTGCCAATGACCCTGTTATGGGAGAGGCAAGTTCATCACATTTATGTGACAGTGCTCTGCAAGGTGCACAAGGGTTTGAGGCTGGTGCACATGGTAGTAACCTAGTCAAATCCCCTCCAATTCAATTGGAGGTTCCCACTACAAGTGGAGGACAACACACTGTCACAACCACAGAGCAATATGTGAGTCAAACTGTGACCCCAGTCATAGATGCTTATGCACTCATTTTTCTGATGAAATGAGTATGATTAGCCCTATATGGTCTTCCTCTAATCATACGATCACAGATTAACTCTTCTCAGCCACCTCTTATTTCTGTAGGTCAAACAACATTTGAGCCTTTTATGTGAGGATAAGAGAAAAGATTGAGTGAAAAACAAAGAATAAGAGAGGCAGGATCCTTCCTGGCAAAAGGAGAGGTAGATGAGTGTATGGATTTAGTAATCCTTGTGAGGGAACTCTGACTCTCAAAAGTCATGAGACTAGTGCAGTGAGAATTGGTGAGACTACTTATTCAAAAGAACAGAGAGCTTAGGACTTTTATCACTGACAAAATTTTTCTCCAGATCTAAGTGAAACTTCTATTCTTTTTGATAAACTCATCACCATGAATCTCAATGAAGCTTGAAGCTGCAGATAGTGTTCCAAATGGACAATGACAGCAGCTTGAACAATGTGCATTTAGCTAGATCTTTCTTCCTGGAGATAATGTCAAAAAGGGGGAGAATATATATCTAAATGCCAAAACAGCTAATGGATGTTGAATAAATCTAAATGCAACTCAACAAAAGAAGTCCTGATGGGAAGATTGGTTTTGGTTTTTGCATTTAGTTAAAGTTTTGACATCATCAATCAGAACTTGTGCATAATTTCATAATGAACAAGTTGGGGGAGATTGTAATATATAATAGATGATGCCAAAGATTACTGGAGTTAACAATGTCATTAATCTTTAATGATCTAATGTCAAAGATTAGTGGAGCTAACAATGTCATTAATCTTCAATGATCTGATGTCAAAGATTACTGGAGCTAATAATGTCATTAATCTTCAATGATCTGATATCAAAGATTACTGGAGCTAACAATGTCATTAATCTTCAATGATCAGATGTCAAAGATTACTGGAGCTAACAATGTCATTAACATGATGATGTCAAAGATTATTGATGCTGACAATGTCATTAGCAATCAGTTAAGCTTGGGGCCAACCCTAAGATTAGTTGTACTGTAACCTTAATCTGTAATTTATACTTGTAAACCTTAATGTCTGTAAAATGTAAATGGAGCAGACTGGAGCATTTTTCCCTAAACAGTGTCAAGCCTAAGAATTCTATCTGGAAGAAGATCAAGAAGGTCATGCCTCAGAAGAATTATGAAGAAGCTTGGAGTTGAATAATTTTGTTTGGTGAAAAACATTCTAAATCAAGATCTCTACAAGTCACATAATTAATGTTATAGAGAAGTCATTCGAGAACTCAGAAATACCTATCGAGAACTCAGGAATTGCCTATCGAGAACTCAGGAATTGCCTATCGAGAACTCAGGAATTGTCTATCGAGAACTCAGGAGATGCTATTGGAGATATCGATAAGTCAGATACCCATTCAAGAACTCAGAGATATCGAAAAGTATACATTCATTAGAGAACTCTGAGTTATCGATAAGCCAAAGTCCATTAGAGAACTCTGATTTATCGATAAACCAAAATTCACTAGGGAACTCAGAGTTGTCGATAAGTGAAGTCAACAATGAAGTTTCAGAGATATCGACAAGCCAACATGCCTATCGAGATGTCGAGTTCTCTACAGCTTAATTGGAGATCTCGAAGTGAAGAAATTTGTCTAAGTACAGAATTGCAGAACAGTTCAATATCCAATGTTGCAAATCAACAAACAATTCACATAGATGGATTGACAAGTCTACAAAAAGGAGCTTGAGAGATGTGCAAGATCAATGGCAAAGATTAACTGATAGAGGAGATTAAATTAAACACGGGATGCTAAAGATATGCTAAGCCAGAAATGGAAGATTTGCTTTTCTATAAATAGAAATGACAAGTGACAGTTTAGAAAAGCTAATAGCATATTTATTATCCTCTGTGTAAACCAGCAGTTAATTGAGTTATAAAGTTAACACTGATCCTCTAGTCAGAAGTAACAATCTAGACAGAAAATCTTGTATTCTCTCTCAAGAAAGGAGCTAAGTTCTAAAACAAGAACTTAGAGATTTTGTAGCAAAACACTGCTTGATTTTTAATATAAAATTAAGTGAGTTTTGAAGATCTTTGTTTTACATATTTGCACAGTTATTTATGTTTAACATCTATTCTACTAAATCATTGATAACAACCAACTACTAAAGCCTAAGTCGATCAAAAATCAAACATTTAAGCCAAAACACATTCACCCCCCCCCCCCTCTGTGTTGTATTTATACCTAACACTATCGTTCAATGTTAAGACAAATAACAAATTGGGTTTTGATTAAACTAAGAGATTATACTAAATAACATTAACTAAGAGAATTGAGGTTGAATTACTTATATGAGACAAACATGGGATTCTAACTTCATTACTACTTCATTCAAAGTCATTGTTCTTAACCTTAGCATGCAATGATGATGACAACTAATCAGATAACACGAAACTAGTAAACGCCAACTTTTGTTGTACGGATACCCTACAACCAGACATCCACAAAAGAGATAGAAGCTGAAAAGACACCAATTAAGTTGAGACCCTATATGTCTATAGAATTTGACAACATAGAGGTTTAATGAACAAGTTATCTATCTTGATTACAAAGGGTAAGTAAAATGGGTAAAATTACCTACGAATCATGCATAACAAATAAATGAACCTATGCCAACATGGCAAGTTCTAAATCTCTATATTAACTTTCGCTTCAATAGAGATTAACACGCTATCTTATATGTTAGCTCCGCACATAAGACGAATAAGTACAACCAATACTAGGATATCATACAATCAACACACACCAAGATATTGAAACAATTAACTATAGAAGTCCATAAATAAATCTGTTAGAACCCCACGATAACGATTAGTTCATAACTGAACCCATCGTCACCATGGGTTCCAATGAAAACATGATAATAAACAATATAAGAGTACTAGGGTTCAAAGACAAATCCAAAACAAGCATCCAACTATCAACTATATTGAAGAAAACAAGAGTCTTCTTCTCCGTAGCCTTCTCGTGCTCTCTAGGTCTTCTTATTGCTCTCCCAGGTCTCCGTCTTGTTAAAAACGTCTTTTAATGGGTATATATAGGCTCCAGGATGACCAGGACTCTCAAAAACTTCAATTGCGACTAAAATTAGGATTCTGGGGCAGAAACCGGGCGCGGGCGCGCGGTCTTGGGGCACGGCCGCGCTGACATTCTGGAATTTTTCTGACAAATCTTCTTTTGGCCATATCTTGAGTTCTGCTCGTCAGAATTACGCGATTCAACTGCCCACGCGAAGCTAACGAGATTCTCTAAAAATTGAGAGTGGCTTAGACTTCCAATTCTGATCTCTTTTCAGCATATTTCCTTGAAAAACTCATTTCTTCATATAAATGATGCCTTAAATGCCATAACATAAAAATACATCAAAAATACCAACAACTTGAGTCAAAAACACCAACTTAAGCCTGTAATGAAGCGTTCCAAGTAGATATAAAATCTATTTATCACACCCCCAAACTTGAATCGATGCTTATTCTCAAGCATAAACAGACTCAAAACTACAAAACAAATCTAATGCATGAATGCAACTATGTGAATGCCACTAAATGATAATGCAAACGATCCCCTCAGAATAACCATTACCAACCAACAAGCTAATGCCTCTAAGAATGCAATGACTTAAAATTGAGCTCTAATGAATCCCCCAAACCAACTCACAAACCAGAAACTGCGTGTATGGGATGCTTAACAGATATTCTCTCGATACTAGATCAATAACCATAACTTGTTTTTCATCAAAACAATCACAAGTTTATAACTAGAATAGACATTAAACGCATAATGACTCACAAGACCTCCTTTCTACTAGAGTTATACAAGGATTCATGTTATTATTGAACACATAACAAATATGCTTACTTGACCGTGCAATGAATGAGGTCCCAAAAGACTTATGCAATAATAACCATGTAAAGGTTAGCGGATCCCAGACTAAAAAAGCTTTAGGTCACTTGGCACAAAGTCCCCTAGAACTTAATAACTCGAGTATTAAAGATCTCTTGATCAATTATGCATAAACACATACTTTTTTTTCTTTCCTTTTTTCTTTTTTTTTTGTTTTTTTCTTTTTTTTTTCTTTTCTTTTTCAACAATTTTTGAATGAGTGCGTTTTGCTCCATCTCATTCAACCCTAGACTACTCATATAAATATGAGCCGGCTACTAGCCATTTGACGCCTAGCCTTACAACAACTAGCAATGAAATCCAAGTTCTTCTCCAGTTTAAAAATACAGTGTTCTTTTTGTCATTACGAGAATATCACAAATTCTAAATATAACCAAGTGATTAAATCTCAACAACAAACAAGTATGATCATGATCTATATCAAAAGCAACCCTATAAGACTTTGTGAAAATATTCATTTCTGGCATGCAAATCAATTCATTAGGACTTAAACATCCGTCTATTCGTCATCACTACACTCACATCAACATCAACCAATCAATCAGAAATAGGTCAAACTAAGGGATCATATTATATGCATGCAAATGTAACTACATGGACTCTCATAATAACACGAACAAAAAATGCAACAAATATGTCCTAAATGAACAATCATGCAAAAATATGAATGAACTACAACTAAACATGCAATATGAACTATACGGACACACACGCACACTAATCCTTACATTATCACCCACAAACTTAAAATTTTCAATGTCCTCACTGAAGGTAATAATATGGATTTCAGGCATACCTATTTTTCGGAAAGATCACCCTCCTCGGGTGGAGGATCAGGTGGCCAATCATCCTCGACAGCAGTGTCTCGGGAAACAGTACCGAGAGCGTGTGTCAAATCCGCAGCAAAATAATAGTGAATGTCGTGCATGACCTCCATACGCCTAGTCAATCGCCTGTATTGTGCATTACCAACACCAGTCCTATCAACTACCTGTGGTGCACGCGAGGGACCATCTGTAAGCACGGGAAGAACCGACCGGTGACCCTCTATATCATCAAAAATATATCCCAACCCCTTGTCAGAGGGTGCACCTAAGAATGCATAACTGAAGTGATCTGACAGTGGGTTGAGCTCAAGTGTGGGAGCATCTTCAATAGACGGCTCGAGACGCTCCTGAGAAATTTTCAACTCTGCTAACCCAAGATAATCGAATGGCATATCCAACTTCCTCTTCTATGGAGGTGCATTCAAATACTACAGTTGTTCTACCCCTTCTTCATCTTTACTATCAAATCCCCCTGTTAAGGTATCTGACTTTGGCAATTGCTTAAGCTCTGAATTCACGACAGAGTCTACCAACTCTACTTTAAAGCACTCCTCTTTAGCCATGGGCAACTTTATTTCCTTGAACACATTAAAAGTGACCTTCTGATCTGAACCTTCATCGTAAGCTCTCATTTTTGCACATCGATCATAGTTCGGCCTGTAGCCAAGAATGGTCTTCCCAAGGTGATGGAATCTTCTTATCCTCCTCAAAGTCCATAATTACAAAATCAGTAGGGAAGATGAGTTTATCCACCTTAACCAAGACATCCTCCACTATTCCTCGTGGATAAACAATGGAACGATCAGCTAGTTGCAATGACATGTATGCGGTTTCGGATCAGGCAAACCAAGCTTTTTGAAGATAGACAAGGGCATCAGATTTATGCTAGCTCCCAAATCACACAAGAATTTGTCGAAATACAAGTTTCCAATAGTGCAAGGAATAGTGAAGCTTCCAGGATCTTTAAGCTTCGGAGGCAACTTCTGTTACAGTACAATACTGCACTCCTCCATAAGAGCAACATTCTCTAATTCATCGAGCTTCACTTTCCGAGAAAGAATACCTTTCATAAACTTCGCATAGCTAGGCATCTGTTCAAGAGATTCAGTGAAAGGTATGTTAATATGAAGTTTCTTGAACACCTTCAGAAACTTAGCAAATTGCTTATCCAACTTCTGCTTCTGTAGCCTCTTAGGAAAAGGAGGTGGAGGATAGACCGGTTTCTCCCCTGTATTACCCTCAGGAGGAGTGTGTTCCACAGTTTTATTCCTTGGTTCCACCTCGGTATCCTTCAGCACTTCTTCTTCAGGATAAACTTCATTTTCTGAAACTTGAGATTTTTCAGGCTCTTCGTCTTGCTGAATATTGGGGCTTGCGACCTTTCCAGACCTTAAGGTGATGGCGTTCACCTGTTCTTCAACTTCCCTTTTTCCTGGATTGGCTTCTGTATCACTAGAAGGCGTTCCTGGTGGTCGATTCAATAAGGAGTTAGCAATTTTTCCTATTTGGTCCTCTAGAGTCTTGATAGAAACAGCCTGGCTTTGGCATATAAGAGTCTGCTTTTTACATATAAGCCTCAACTCCTCCAGTTCAGATTTTTCATTCGAAGATTGATCTGCATCATGAGTTTGTTGTTGAAGTTGGAGTTGTTGTCTTAGTGCAAATTGTTGCTGAAAACCAGGCGGGTAGAATTGTTTTGCTCCAAACTTCTGGAACGGCTGTTGCATTGTATTCTGATTGTTGCTCCATCTGAAGTTAGGATGATTCCAGTTGTCAGGATGATAAGTGTCTGGAACTGGTTGCTGCGATCTCTGAAAGTTGCTCCCAAATTGAGCTGATTCACTAGATATAGCGCATTGTACCGTCGCATGCGAACCTGCACACAACTCACAAACACTGGTTATCTGATTAACACGATAGTTAGCCAGAGAATCGAACTTCATAGACAACGCCTTTAGTTGAGCAGTGATAGCCGTAGCTGTATCCACTTGAAGAACTCCTGCTACCTTGCACTATAAAAATCTCTGAGCTGGATACTGATATTCATTAGTAGCTATCAATTCAATTAGATCATAAGCTTCCTCATAGCTTTTTGCCCATAATGCTCCACCTGATATTGCATCGAGTATGGGTCTTGACTGTGCTCCCAACCCATTATAGAAGCAATTGATGATCATCCAATCAGGCATTCCATGACGAGGACACTTCCTAAGTGTGGCGCCCTCCAAACCCGGGTCAGAAGTTTGGGGTCCACACACACACCTTATTTATAACCTGCTTATAACAATAATAAAGATAATAATAATATGCAGTGACCCTACTTACTAACTACCACGGACCGCAACAGGTTAAAGTATGCACACAAGCCAAACACATCTACTTATATTACAAACCGTTCAAATCCCAACTATCCAACTCATAACTGAGTATTAAACATTATTACAAACTTTTACAAACTTAAATTATTCCAAAAGAAGCCTACTAGCTCAGCTCAATTAACCTGAACCCCTAGCTCTCGCGCTGGACTGGGGATCCTCGGTACCAACCGGTTCCTTCTTAACTGGAAAAGAACAGAAACAATATCGCACAAATGAGCTAACTAGCTCAGCAAGTCAAAATGACAAAACTGAGAATAATGATCATCAGGTGAACATGGTTATGATATCAAGTGAACAATGGATTATGATTTAGAATTGGATATTATATTTTCATGTTAAAAACCAAGGTTAGGCTGCTGATCAGTCACGCACTAACCCCGAGCAAAGCACACAGTACTACTCTAACTACTGGATCCAAGGCACACATTGGCCTAACTTGACCATTATATGGTCTGACCACGAATCTGGTCCACAATTTTATAAAAACAATCCAATTCTAACATAATAACCAAATAAGCAATAATAAACAATAACCAGAATCATTAACAATATTGAACGTTCAATAATGAAATGGTTTTAATCTGCATAAGGATCAAAAGAGCATTTTCAAAGTTTGGATGCTAGGTAATGAAAGAATTGGATAACATTGAATCAATGTTTCAGGGTTTCATGGATTTGGTCTTTCAAAGCATAAATACAATGGTTTGAATGTGTAAGCAATCTGGATCAGGGTTTGATATGTAGTTTGTATATATTTGTGGAGTAGTATCGTATATTTGAGGTTCATAATTGGGTATACAACAATTGATGGTCTAAAAAGAATCAGGTTTACGGATCAAGATCAATAACTTGGAATCAAGGTTTAGGGTTCAGTGCTTCAAAGCACTTGCAATATAAACAGGAATATCAATCACGACAATATCTTGAGAAAGTTCAGAACACTTGCCTGGTATTATCTTACTACACTGCACTCGCTTCCAATCACAATCGTCTTACTCCTCAACTACCTGTTTCCCTTTCCTGCGTCTTGCCTCTTCTGCTCACATATCATAAGCATCTATCAATATTCAACTCATATGATTCTATTCAACACATACTCCTATTTACCCTTCGTTTTACCCAAATCCGATTAACGGATTGAAAGTTACGCACTAAACATGTAAACATCGAATATACCGACCGACAGTCAACCAACAATTCACATATAACACATAACACGTCACATAATCAATGATATCTCATTTATAAAGAAGTCTCGGGTCATAAATAGGCTTTCAGGTAGTTAAAATGATTTTTAAAACATTTTTCGGAATTAAAACGGGTCGTTAGATCGATTTCGGCGTAATAAATAGGGTTCGGTTGGCCAATTCTGGCTTCAAAACAATTTTATAATAATTATCGAACCTTGAAAATAATTTAGATTAATATTTTAAAGCTCGAAACTATCAGAATTTTTAAATAATTTTTAAATAATTAAATCTAATTAAATAATTAATTAAAATCAATTAATAATTAGTTAAATCAATTAATCAATTAATTTTCGAATTAATTGACCAATTAGTCAATTAAAATTAACTGAAATTAATTAACTAATTAATTCAGATTTATTTTTGAATTAAAAAGAATTTTCGGAATTAAAATAATAATTTTTGGAATTTTCAGAAATTAAAATCGAATTTTTATAATAAAAATAAATAGAAAATATGATTTTTGAATATTTTTAAAACAGGAATCCAAAATTTGCAAGTTCTGGAAACCTCAGGGACCTAACTTCATCGTTTTTAAAACTACAGGTACTAAACTGCAATTTTACAGGGGGGTCGCCGGAAAACGTTCTGTCTCGCCGGAGAAGACGATCCCAGCGTCCTCACCCCACCAACACCTCCAGATCTAAAATACACAACACCAGGAACTTGTTCAAGCAATCAAAACACATCAATCATCCCTGTTCTGGCCGGAAAATGACCAAGAACATCGCCGGTTTCCGGCGAACTTCGGAAATCTTCAAAACACAACTCCCTTCGATTCACTAATCCTCTGTTAACGAGCTATATACCAATCGATTGCAAATTTCATAAGGAACACAATCCACTATAAATCAACAACTAATAACCCCTAAATCAAAAACCCCCAAATTTCAATTGAAAACATTCATACGGGTTATAAACCCTAATTTCAAAATTCGAAAATTAAGCCCACTTTTGAGCATGTTATTGAACTCCAAATCAGACGTATGACATACAAAAATCATCAGGAAAACAAGCTCTACAACATGCAAGCATCAAATCATACAAACAATCATCCGAACAAAAAATCCTATTTTTAATAAAATTAATTCAAAAATAAATAAAAATATAGAAAATAAACCTTGATTTCTGCAGTAAAACTAAGCTCAGAATCTGATTAAACACCTCAAGACCTTTGGATTGAGTACTCGAGCTTTGAAAACAGAGATCAATAACAACTTCATTTTGCTGTTTGATTCTTGGAAGATTATATGAATATAGGGTTTTTCTTTGTAAAATTATATAATTAACTGTCTGCAAATGATTTTGATACGAAATAAAATACGGGAAAGGGCTATTTATAATTACCGAAAATTAGTATCCCGTTGGATCATTCCGGATATAAAATGGTACATTTATTTATAAAAACTGATCCAACCGGTATCGGTTTTCGTGATAATTATCCAAACCAGTACAATTTGTACTGCGGTCTTGGTCTCAGCGCCTGGGTACACGTACTACGAGGTGATAATTGGGATAGTTTAAATAAAAGCTCCCGTTTATCGAAAATACGAGTTTTATAGATTTACCGAAATGAATATTGTATCGAAAATGTTGCGCCGGGACCCGCGCAGGACAAACCGTACGCCGGATCGAAAAAGTCGTAACATGGAATATGCTCGGAATATTACAATTAGGTTAGGAAGGAGTTCTCGGAAGAGTTTCGGGTTCCAAAAACGCAACAACGAATAACGTCGGTTGGGTCCCATTTTTATAAAATAGATTTTAAATACTCGGAAAAAGATTTTATAAATTTCATATGATCTTTATAAATCCATAAATCAACATAAAAATAATTAGGAAGATATGACAATTATCTATATTTTATTTTGGACATATAAAAATTAAAATACTCAATTAATAATATTTTTAAACATCCAAGCACATTTAACACTTAGCAATTAATTCACAGAATGGATACTAAACACATATATTAATTATTTATTAACAAAAATATTTACACGATATATCCCGGATATTACACTAAACATCTCCTTGTAGCGCTCCCAAGCTTGACATAGAGATTCTCCCGATTGCTGCGCAAATTGAGTAAGAGTGTTTCTGAGTGCAGCTGTCTTCGCCATAGGGAAGAATTTAGTAAGAAACTTCTGAGCAAGATCTTCCCAAGTAGCAATCGAACCAGCTGGTACAGAGTGTAACCAACTCTTAGCCTTGTCCCTCAGAGAGAATGGGAAAAGTCTCAGCTTTATAGCATCTTCAGAAACCCCATTGAACTTGAAGGTGTCGCAGATCTCTCTGAAATCCCTAATGTGCGTATTGGGATCTTCCGTTGGAGTACCCCTAAACTGGACTGAATTCTATACCATCTGAATGAGGCCAGGCTTGATCTCAAAGGTATTAGCTGTGATAGCTGGCCTGACAATGCTAGATTGAATGTCATTGATCTTTGGTAGAGAAAAATCCATCAATGCTTTCGTTGGTGTTGCAAGTTCTCCCATTGTAATGAGTACCTGAAACACAAACAAGTAAATGGTGAAAGTAAAAGAATCTGAGTCAATGAACTTTAACGACCACTGATGACAAGCACATAAATTAAAAATTAACACCAAGTCCCCGGCAGCGGCGCCAAAAACTTGTTAGGGAGAAAACACGTACTAAAATTCACGCAAGTATTCGCATTCACAAGTAGTATAAGATATAAATCAGATTCATTTCCACAGAGACTGGTTTAGGTTAAGTTCAATTTATGCACCTATGCAACAATGGTATGGCTATCATTCAATGCTAAGACAAATAACAAATTGGGTTTTGATTAAACTAAGAGATTATACTAAATAACATTAACTAAGAAAATTGAGGTTGAGTTACTTATATGAGACAAACATGGGATTCTAACTTCATTACTACTTCATTCAAAGTCATTGTTCTTAACCTTAGCATGCAATGGTGATGACAACTAATCAGATAACAAGAAACTAGTAAACGCCAACTTTCGTTGTACGAATACCCTACTACCAGACATCCACAAAAGAGATAGAAGCTGAATAGACACCAATTATGTTGAGACCCTATATGTCTATAGAATTTGACAACATAAAGGTTTAATGAACAAGTTATCTATCGTGATTACATAGGGAAAGTAAGATGGTTAAAATTACCTACGAATCATGCATAACAAATGCATGAACCTATGCTAGCATGGCAAGTTCTAAATCTCTATATTCACTTTCGCTTCAATAGAGATTAACACGCTATCTTATATGTTAGCTACGCACATAAGACGAATAAGCACAACCAATACTAGGATATCATACAATCACCACACACCAAGATATTGAAACAATTAACTATAAAAATCCATAAATAAATTGGTTAGAACCTCACGATAATGATTAGTTCATAACTGAACCCATCGTCACCATGGGTTCCAATAAAAGCATGATAATAAAAAATATAAGAGTACTAGGGTTCAAAGAAAAATCGAAAACAAGCATCCAAGTATCAACTATATTGAAGAAAATAAGAGTCTTCTTCTCTGTAGCCTTCTCGTGCTCTCTAGGTCTTCTTATTGCTCTCCCAGGTCTCCTTCTTGTTGAAAACATCATTTAATGGGTATGGATAGGCTCCAGGATGACCAGGACTCTTAAAATCTTCAATTCCGACTAAAATCAGGATTCTGGGGCAGAAACCGGGCGCGGGCGCACGGCCTTCAGGCACCGCCGCGCTGATATTCTCGAATTGTTCTGATAAATCTTCTTTTGGCCATATCTTGAGTTCTACTAGTCAGAATTAGGTGATTTAACTACCCACGTGAAGCTAACGAGATTCTCTACAAATTGAGAATGGCCTAGACTTCCAATTTCAGCATATTTCGTTGAAAAACTCCTTTCTTCATATAACTGATGTCTTAAATACAATAACACTAAAACACATCAAAAATACCAACAACCTAAGTCTAAAACACCAACTTAAGCCTGTAATGAAGCGTTCCAAGTAGATATAAAGTCCACTTATCAAAACCCAAGCAGAAAAGATACTAAAATATAGATTATTAAGTTTTTTATCATGAAATACTTAACCTACAGTCTTGTATTATTCTCATTAAGAATCACAATGGTATAAGTGCATACAATTTATCTTACTGACTAATCTATATAAAACAATTTCATAAATAAAATGAGAATAATCAAACAAAACATAAAAAACAGAGTGAACCCCTTACAAGAGTATGATGGTTCCCCTCACGATCCGTAATCTCTAAATATACATCAACATACATTAAATATTACGTTTAGATACTCAAATAGAAGCTGGACTCAGGTTGAACAATGCACTGGTGAATAACAAATCTACGGGTGAATATATTTAAAACTTATAGAGACAAGTTAACCAAGAATAGATCATCTAAAATTAGAAACCATGATATCAATACCTTTATTTCAAACTTTAAATTTTTTAACATAAGTTACCCTTGTCAAACCCTTGCTAGCCCATTGGTTAAAACAGAATTTAGAAAAAGATTTGGAGCAAATAAAGCAAAGCAATGACACGATCTCAAGACTTGTTAATTTGTCCTTAAATTACAATTATCCATGTGGCTTATCTTAGAATCAATAATAACTTAAACTTCATCTCTACGAATATACAAGTGTGGCAATATATCAAAACTAAGGTAATGTGGGTTTTCAGTGGCATGTAATTATCTAAAAAAAATAATTATACTGCCTTGTGGTATTCTCCAGTAGCCCCTGCCTCTTCCAGGAACAAATGTCATGATGTAGAAACAGCGTTAGATATTTACTTAGGTTTCAAGTTGCAGTCTACAACATCATATATTAGGGAACAACTTTGTCTTTCACTTGACCTATCAGTAACTGTATGGTATCATACTTACAGAACCATTAGTTAAAATTTCATGACACGCAACATAGGGAAACCAATTAATTAATTAGAGACAAAAGCATTAAATTTTTTATTAACTAGTACATGTATTGTACTGGAACCATCATCGAGCAAAACAAAAAAACAAACAAAGAGCAAAACATAAAAAATAAAGAAAGATTTATGTTCCAACTGATGGCTTAATCGCTTATTGCTTAATGCATAAATATGTGCAGTCGTGCATTAACTTATTTACCTGCATCTTGGTGTGGATGGTTTCAACAATTTTTTTAACAAAACCATCATTTTCCAAGTTCAGCAACCCAACCTACAGAATGATGCACGAAATTCATTAGAATTCACTTGTGAAACTGATGCTTAAACTACAAAACATTAATAGTTTAAATTCCAACGAAGCAGACAAGAAATAATCAAAGCACATTCAAGACAATAAGCAAGAAAAACACAGAATGCGGATACGACAAAATTAAAAGAAAAAATCCACCATACCACAGTCCCATAGAGAGGAATCTTGTGATAAAGCTATTCGGCACATTCAAGAAGGAACTGCCACATTAAAGAGGATACACATATAAATTAACTTTGCAAAATCAAAATAACTCTGTAATAGAGCCAGAACTCACAAGGCAACTAAGCCACTAAATCTAATGTCTTAAATCAAATGTAGGGTACTTCGCAGTCTTCTATTCTCAGTATTTCAATAAATAGGCCCTAGCTATCGCAATATTAAGCAACTCAGAGAAAAAAAATTTGAAAAAAATGAAACGCTTACTTTAAAAATATCATGCTCGCTATGATCTAGCTCCCGCCTAAGCACGCCAAAACATGTATCCTGCAATTTGTACACATAAATTCAAAACAATTCCATATCTTCAGCGGCAAACACTGTGCAACGAAATATGAAACTGTCTGTAAATCTAATTCATCTTACTCAATTTCAAATTTAATCAGGTAATCAAATTCAAGAAAACTATAATTTTGGGGAGATAGAGAAAGATAGAGAGACAGAGAGAGAGATAGTGGGATAAGGAGGGAGATGGAGAGACAGAGTGAGAGGGAGAGAGAGAGATTATACAACTAGTTGGTAGAGAGATTATACAACTACCTGAGGGGGAAAGAAGGGGGGAGAGAGAGAGAAAGCGCCTTCGACCAAGTCATTTACATGATTCAGAGTTGAAGACCCTATTAATAGAGACCAAAGGCCTGCCTTAAGGCCCAAATTGATTTAGTGTAAGTCAATTGACAAATCCCAATTTAAAACAAAGACCTGATTACAATGAATCCAATTGAAGAACTCAGAGACCCGATTGAAGACCATCGGATATATTGAGAGTATAATCTTGAAAAAACTGAGAGAGAGGAGAGTCTGAGTTCGAGAGTAAGAGGGTTTTGTGAGATGGATTTGTTAGTTTTAGGAAAAAGTGAACTTTTAATAAATTTTATTCCCCGCCCTTATGTTTTTAATAATTTGAATTCCCCTCTTATGTTTTTTATGTGACCGCCTCAAATTTTTGTTTTTTGTTACACCTTTTTAAGATCAATGGTAATATCAATTTTTGTGTAACCGTAGATGACTTATTTTTTCTATAGTTACACTAAATGACATCAATGGTTACAATAAAAAAAAGTATAACCATAGATAGCCAAAAATAATTTTAACCTATCTATGGTCACACTTTAGCTGGTTACACTGAAAAAAACCGTTACAACAGGCCATATATGGTGTAGTGTTGGTATCAGAGGAAGCTTGTAGAACAAAGAGTTTAAAGATCACAACAACTAACAAGATGAGCAGAAAAGATGTTGGAGTAAAGATTCCATTTCTGGACAAAGACAATTATCACCATTGGAAGATGAAAATGCACCTGCATCTACTCTCTCAAGATGAAGAATATGTGTACTGTATTAAGAAAGGTCCTCATGTCCCTATGAGAGTTGCTACAGGAAATGAGCCATCCATCCCAAAACCTAGAGCAGAATGATCTGGTCCAGATATTAAACAAGTTCATAAGGATAAGAAGGCCATGAACATTTTATTTAATGGTGTTGATGGTGACATGTGTGACAACATCATAAATTGAAAAACTGCTAGAGAGGTTTGGGATACAATTCAAGTTATATGTGATGGAACTGAGCAAGTAAGGGAAAATAAAATACAACTCTTGATTCAGCAATATGAGCATTTTCATAGTGAAGAAAGTGAGTCAATCACTGATATTTTTAGTAGATTTCAGAAGTTGCTGTATGCTCTAAAGATGCATGGAAGAGTCTATCAGACAAAGGACTCAAACCTCAAATTCCTTAAATCTCTACCAAAGAACTAGAAGCCTATGACAGTCTCCCTAAGAAATTCTCAAGATTACAAGGAATTTACCTTGGACAGACTTTATGGGATTCTAAAGACCTATGAGATTGAAATAGAGCAAGATGAGAAGCTGGAGAAATGAAGGAAGAAGGGAGAATCCATTGCATTAGTTGCTGAGCAAGAGAGAGAGAAGAAGATAAAGGTTGAAGTTGTGGAATCTGCACCAAACCCTAGAGTTTATGAAGGCAAAGGAAAAGGGCTAGTAGCTGAACATGAAGATCATCTGATTCAAGATGAAATGGATGACATAGATGAGCATCTGGATTTTCTATCCAGAAGGTTTGCCAAGCTCAAATTTAAGAAGTATTTTGGAGCATCCAAGACAAACAGAAACATGGTTGACAAGTCAAAATTTAAATGTTTCAAGTGTGGCTTGAGTGGTCATTTTGCAAGTGAATGCAGAAAGCCTGATTCTAACAGAAGGAAGTTTGAGACTGTGGATTACAAAAATAAATACTTTGAGTTGCTCAAACAGAAAGAAAGGGCTTTTCTAACTCAGGAAAATGATCATGCTGCTGATAGATTAGATGATGATGATGATACAAGCTATGTAAATCTATCACTTATGGCAAAATCAGATGAAGCAGAAGTTAGTTCTTCAAGCAATCAGGTAATCACTACCAATCTAGCACATTTATCCAAAGTTGAGTGTAATGATGCTATAAATGACATGTTAATAGAATTACATCATTTGTGTGTTACTCTCAAATCTCTCACTAAATGAAACACTAAGATTAAAGAAAATAATTTGTTTTTGAGTGAAAGAAATAATGTGTTAGAAACTCAATTTATTGAGTTTGATAAACTGAAATTATAGTGTAAAATTTCCAAGGAAGAACTGACTGAATCCTTAAAGAAACGGGAGATTTTAAGAAAGCAACTTGAACGAGAACATGAGGTAATTAAGGTCCGGAAATCATCTAGAGATGTTTATGCTCAAATTACCAAAGTTCAAGATATGGAGTCTTTCTGTGAGGAAGCCTGTAAAAGGAGCAAAGAGAAACTAGATTCCAGTTTCGTAGAAGGACTCTATGTGGATCCAACGGATAATGAAGATTATCCATCGAATGACAAAAAGCTCAATCCGTCGAAAGACAAAGAACCATATTCATCGAGTGATCGGAAGCTAGTTAGCAAAGCGAAGCTAGCTAAGTTAAATGAGAAATATGGATCAGTTTCCAAGAACTTTGTTATAGGAAAAACAAGTCAAATCAAGTGAAATAAGAGAGTAAATGTAGGACATATGTCAATCAAGCAATTGAATGACAGGTTGGAGAAAATGGAGGTTAAAGCAGAATCAAAAAAGAAGAATATAAGGAATGGGAAGGTAGGAATTAACAAGAATAACAACTACACACCTGACAAATATGCACCTAGAAAAATCTTTTTAAAATGTGGTAGTATTAATCATTTATCTATTAATTGCAAACTTTCTATGCCTACACCCATGTCTGCACCTCCTTCAATATCTAGTATGCCTACAATGCCTGTGAATGTTATGCCTGCACATAATTTGAATGCATAATTTACTAAGATGCCATTTGCACAAAATCATTATTATGCTGCATTTAGTATGCCAAAAATGCCATTATGGAATAACATGTTTGCACCTAGTATGCCATATCATGTTAACCATCCGTGCATGATAATACTGCAATGATGAATGGTTTTAAAGGTTCTACTCAAATAACTAAGGATGAACTTCAGATACCTAAGTCAAATGAGGACAAGCCTAAGAAACCTAAGAAAAAGGCTAACAAGGCAGGACCCAAGGAAACTTGGGTACCAAAATCAACTTGATTTGATTCGGATATGTGCAGGGAAATATAAGGAATATCTGGTATTTGTGTGGCACCCTTCAAACCCGGGGTCTAGATTTGGGGGTCACTAGCCAATAAACCATAATAAAATAATCACAGCAGAATAATATAATAAATATGACCCCTTGCAAACAACTAGATCGATCACAGGTTATAGTATGGAACAGGAACTAATACAAACCAACTGTTATTACAACCATAAGTCTAATTAGTTTTATTGATTATTCCAATTTTTATTACAAACCTCTAGACTATTCAAGCGTCCCAAACTGTCTATCTGGAAAAAAAACATACCGAACTATCTACAAGCACACAACTTCTGGTCAGACCTGGAACTCAAGCTTGCCCTGGCCTAGCTGAAAGAATCAGGATATGAAACAAGTATGAGCGAAAGAAATGCTCATCAAGCAGTAAATAACTTATGATTTGGAACAACAACAACATTATATCTGATGAACAAAACCAAACCACAATACCTGAACAGTATCAAAACTGGTATATATTTGATAATATACAACATTTGCATATATATTTTGTTTCAGGATTGGAATCCTCGAACGACGGTGTGTTACCGCCGGTGATTAGCCGCGGAGCAACACCGGTATGCCAAAGCATATCCAACTAAACAAAAGGTACCCAAGGCACATATCGGCCTAGCAAGGTGTTATATCCTGTATAACACATAGCTCACGCTAGACCGCCGTCACGGCCTCTTACGCAACCATCCAACCCATAAAAAAAACAATTTTCCGTCAAAGGAGTCGAATCAAATGACATCCTTAACCACATAACTCTCCATTTCTCATGGTCCAGAGTTATCTCAACAACCAATGGAGAAATAACCAGAACAACCAATGAACTTAGAATAGTAGAGAAATTGAAAGAATAAAATTTGGAGTCAATATTACTTGAATGATAAATGTAGATATAAATACTTGCATAATATGATTCGAAATAAACGTCACTTGAACAATAAGTGAAGTTAGGGTACTTGCCTGGTATGCTCAATAACTTCTTACTATTACTCTGGCTTATAGCTGCTGGCTACTATCTCCGTCTAACACTTAACTGTACTCCTTGCTACTCGATTCTATAAACAAAAGGACTATCTTAACTGACAAAACAAAACTCAATCGACGTAACTATACGCCTTGACATCTACCCGATCGTTTATAACTATTTATGGCAGTTTAAAACTGTAAATAGATAGGTTTTAGTATAACACGTAATCACATATATCATGTAACACATAAGTCAGATCATTAAAACATAGGTTTTAGTACGTTCAGAATTAAAATCTGGTCAATATTAGCATTTACCGATCATATACCGACTCAAACTGATACATAAATCAAATGACATTGCAATACAAAATAAATTAGGACCTAAAAGTATTTCTATTGAAAGCGTAACATTTTTCTGAGTCTATACGCGTTCGTTTCGTATTAAACGGACGAACGGTTTATTTTTTATGAATAAAATAAAAAATAATTGGAAATAAATCAATTAATAATAATATTAATTGATATTTAAATACCAAAATATAATCTTTAAAAGCTTAAAAAAATTTTTTAGGAATTATTTGAATTAATTATGAATAATTTACATTTATTTAACTATTTATAAATAAAACTAATTGATTAAATGATTTTTAATCAATTAATTAAATTCATAAATAATTAACTAAAATAAATTATAAATAATTAAATCAAATTATATTTTTGGAAATAATAAAAGAAATAATTTTAGGAAATAAAAATAATTAAAAAAATAATTTTTAGAATTATAAATAATAAGTAAATGATTTTTAAATAACATAAATGATTTTTAGAAATAAGATAACAATTTTTGAAATAAATTTTAAAAGAAATGGACAGAAACAGATTTAGAAATGAAAATTTGGGAGTTGAAGATCGAACGGTGGCCATCTAGAGAAGATGACCGGAAGTTCAAGAAGGTGTCGCCGGAAACTGGAAAAATCCCAGAATCCTGTGACCTTTTCCAGAATCTGGCCATCCTTCCGGCCAACCGTACCGAGGCCAAAATAGAGCTGGTTGCTTCCGTTTTTGATCCCAAAACGTCCCAAATCCATTCTTCTACTCAGAATCCACCAGACTCACGACATAACACCTCAGAATCTCATATTCCGATCTTAACTTCGAAGAACACCGGCAACAATCCAGCGAAACTCGAACTCGCCTAATCCTCAACCAAAAATCAAGATTTACATACCAAAATGAAGCCCAAATTAACTACAAACTATCCCCATCATTAACAATCATCAATAACATCCCAATAATCAGGAAAATCAATTTGAAAAAAGTCAAAAAACTTAGAACTCGACTTAAACATTCCGGAAATCAAACAACACAAATTTATAATCAAATCGACTGGAAATCATCATCTAAAGCTATTTGTAACGAAAAATTTAACCAACAATCATCACAATTCAAAAACGATTCTCAAGAACAAAAATACCCAAAAATTTTGACTTTTATAAATAAGGCACCTCAGATCAAGATATCGATACCAATAGGAAGCTCTCGTCGAGCGGAAGATTTTGACTACTAGAACGTCTGATTTGGTTTCCAAAATTGATCAAAAATCGTGATTGAAGTTGCTACAGAAATTTTCACCCCCAAAACTGTTCTTGGTTTTATGATTTTTTTCTGAAAATTTTATAAAAATAATGAATAAATAAATAAATGGATGGTATTTATATTTTTAAAGATATTATATCCCAAAATAAATTAAGGGTATTTTTATCCCCTAATTATAATAATTACGGTCCCAAAATAATAATTACCGGGAATAATTTTAAAAATAATAAAATATAAAATTAATCTCAAAATTCCCCGAAAACTGTGAATAATTCAAAAATACAAAAATAAAGGGTATTTGAAATATAAATAATTTTATAAAAATAAAAACACAGATTTTGTGGAGTTTGACGTCCCGGTGGGGTCCCGGTCCACTGATTTTTAAAACCCAGAAACGATCCCTAAGCACCTAAATTCAAACTTGCATAAAATGAAATAAAACGAGTACCTTAATAAAGACGCTAATAAATACGCATCCCGCTTGCAGATAGATTCATATAATTGCAGTTTTAACCCTTCTTATTCAATCGAAAATTTTTCTGGCCCGCACGGAAACACACATAACAGCTATAACATCTAATATCATGACAATAATCACTTTAAATGCATAAAACACATAATATTTATTTATTTAACATATAATATTCACATAATTTTCCTGGATATTACAATCTGGATAGTGGTTGCTCAAGGCACATGACTGGTGATTCTACCCTTCACTGAGTTCAAGGAGAGAGCTGGCCCAAGTATAACTTTTTGAGATGACAGCAAGGGTTATATTGTGGGATATGGCTTGATTTCAAAGGACAATATCATCATTGAGAAAGTTGCCCTAGTGGATGGACTCAAGCATAATTTGTTGAGTATCAGTCAGCTTTCTGACAAGGGCAACTCAGTAACATTCAATTCTGAAGCCTGTGTTGTGACCAACAAGAAAAACAAAAAAGTGGTTCTAACTAGAGTGAGAAAAGGAAATGTGTATGTAGCTGACTTCAACTCATCAAATACAGAATCTGTTACTTGTCTCTTTAGTAAAGTAAGTCAAGATGAAAGTTGGCTATGGCATAAGAAGCTGTCCCATCTTAACTTCAAGACTATGAATGAACTAGTCAGGAAAGATATGGTAATAGGTATTCCTCAAGTGGAATTCTCCAAGGATGGATTGTGTGATGCCTGTCAGAAAGGAAAGAAAATCAAGGCATCATTTAAAAAGAAGCTTGACTCAACAATTGAAGAACCTTTACAATTACTACACATGGATCTATTTGGACCAGTCAATTTGTTGTCCATCTCAAAGAAAATATAGTGTCTAGTAATTGTGGATGATTTCTCAAAGTTCTCTTGGACATATTTTCTCAAATCCAAAGATGAACCTAGTGAAATCATCATCAATCACATAAGGCAAGTCAACAATTATCCTGATCTCAAAGTTAGAAGAATCAAGAGTGACAATGGAACTAAGTTCAAGAATTTTGTTATGAGATTATTTTATGAAGAAAATGGGATCATGCATGAATTTTCAGCAGCAAGAACCCCACAACAAAATGGAGTGGTGGAAATGAAGAACATATCTCTTATTGAAGCTGCAAGAACAATGCTAGAAGAATCAAAGTTACCAACATACTTTTGGACAGAAGCTGTAAATACTGCATGCTACACTCAGAATATTTCTTTGGTTAATCAAGCTAAATGTATGACACCCTATCAATTGTTTAAGAATAGGAAACCAAGATTAAACTTTCTTCATGTCGTTGGTTGTAGATGCTATATCTTAAGGAATTAAACTGAGCAGCATGGAAAGTTTGATGCCAAAGAATATGAAGGCATTTTTTTTGGGTATGCAGTTGGAAAAGCATACAGATTCTACAATATCAGAACCAACATTGTTATGGAATTTGTACATGTTGTGTTTGATGATAAGAAGATTGAAGGGCTGCAAGATGGAGATTTCTATGAAAGCCTCAAATTTGACAATGTTGAGATGATTTGTGATGATAGTGATGATGAAAGTGATCAAGAAATAATATCTAAGGATAATGCTAAAAAATCTATAACAAATGAAGCACATAACTCAACATTTGTCAAAAGACCAAGTGCATCATCCGTTGAGAGACAATCTGCATCATCCATCGAGATGCAAAGATCAACATCCGTTGAAAGCCAATATAGATCACAATCAGAAAGAACCCCAACTTCAAGTTAAAGATCCACAAACTCAGGGGGAGTTTCTTCTAATCAAAACTCAGTCACAATTCAAGTAAACTATGAGGCCTCTTCATCTAGAGCTAATCTACCACAACAGATAAAATGGACTAGAGATCATTACTTGCCACTAATAACAATATTAAACATGTACATCAATTATATAGATATAAAATAAACCCGTTTCTACTTCTACTCAGGATCTTTTACGGTTAAAGTATGAAAACAAGAAAAACTCACTACTCTTATTACAAACCCAAATTTAAAGTCTTACAACTGCTTTTTATTACAAGCTAGTTAACTACACAAGTTTTAAACTAAGTTTCTTTTATTAAAACATTATCTACATTTATTCCCACTACACCTGCTCAGACATCTCAAAACTCTCTTCTGGAATTGGAATTAGCATCCTTGGTGCCAGAAGGTCCCGCCTTTTGGCCCGTTTTTTGACTACTCGGGTACGGATGAGTTTCATCCTCAGCTTTCACTGAAAAACAAGGTGAATAACAATAATAGGGGTGAGCCATAATTGCTTAAAAAACCTGTAACATATATATATAGCATAATGAGAATGTTAAGTGAACCGGTAAATCTGATTGTTCGAATAACCACATATGTCCGAAGAGAATAAGGAAAGCCACTATCGGCGATTACCAATAAATTAGACTGGACATAAGAACCAACATATGCACTATAACCCGCTGATCAGTCAGGATATAGTGCGGATCTATACCCAACTGTATAGAACCACCAATATATAGGGTACCCAGGTACTTTGGCTTAATAATTAAGGGTTCGATTTATACCCGGCCCACATAATAACCATCCAGTCCATAGATTAGCATCCGAAACAATCGGTATGCTTTGATGTGTCTCAATATTAGAGTATTTCTAGATAAATCAAATGTATAATCGATTGGAATATGAATATAATATTTAATAGATAAAGGGAATCTGAATCAAAATGAAATATAAATAAAGGATCAACAATTATGTATCAGTGTTTGTGAACAAGAGTTATCAGTGTATAGTTGTCATAAGAATCTGAAGAAAATTCACTATACTGAACTTTAAATAGGGGAAAAACTTGTCTGACACTTGTTTTACTTCAGGTGTATCACACTTCTCGAACACGGGTTGCTTCCGCCTTGTTGGAGTTGTATCTATCAAAGAAAGATACTCGTTTGGTTGATTTACATCGTAATCACATCTCAGATTGAGACCACGTAGCCCTTATCGTTTACCCGCACGACTCTATCTGACTCGTATATAAATTATCTAGCATATAAGACTCAAGTAATCACATAAATCACGTAGCACATTAGTCACGTAGTTTATTTAAATTTACAATTACTTTTAGGTTTGATATTATAATTATATTCACCTTAATAAGTTATATATCTGATTTATTTTCTAATTTTCTGAGATTTATCGGACTTATAATCATAATTAATGAGGTTTGAAATGAATAACTATCGAAAGTCGTCTCGTCTCCAAAAGGAATTAAGATTTAAACCTATTTTTAATGGAATCGGGTCATTTTTCTGAGTTTAAGAGCTTTCGTTTCGATTAAATCCGATAAGCGGTTCAATTGTTATGCAATAAACAAGAATAATTCAATTATCAGTCACTATAATTTATTATCCAAACATAATTAAACCTCAATTAAATTTTTGAATAATTATCTAGGAAAAATCAAATTTAAAAATGATTTTTCCCAAATTTTGGGAATTAATTTGATTTTATAACAAATTATTCAATTAAATTGATTAATTATAAAATAATTAATCAATTTAAATAAATAATAAGTAATTCGGAAATAAGTAAATAAATAAATACATTTCCAAATTTCTAAAATTTAGAAAATAGTTTGAATTTATTACGAATTATTTAAGTAAACTGATTAATTATTAAATAATTAATCAGTGTAAATAAATAATTAATAAATAAGAATTAATTAATTAATTAAATGAATAAATAAATAAATAAATTTTCAAATTTCTAAAATAAGAAAATAAATTAGATTTATGTACAAAATAAATCAGGTAATTAATCAATTAATCATTTGATTTACTAAATAACAAAAACTAATTTTCTGATTTTTATAATTTAAAAATAATTTAGAAAATCAGAAACAGGTTTTTAGAAATCAAATTAGGGGAATTAGGATCAAAACCGAGTTTGAATTTAAATCCAACCGTGTCGCCAAGAATCCAACCTGGATTCAGGTTGAACACCGCCGAAATCTGGGTTTTCCAGAAACTGGCTGGTGAGCCCCGTTTCCGGCGGGATTCCGGCCACTCCTAACACCACCAAAACGTTACTTTTCGCGAAAATTCGAGCCCAAAACGATTCCGTATCATCCCACCATCTCAATTCATTCCCCAACAATGCCATACGACGCCTGGATCAAGATCTCCGGCCAACAGTAACGAACAATTCGGCGACCTTCAACCCAAAATACGGCAAAGTCGTTTTTGATTAATTCGAAACAAAACAATACGATTCTGGTACTAAATTAAAGTACTAAGTATCTACAATCACTTCCAATAATCAGAATCAATCATCAACATCTATAAATCCTAAAAAAATGAAATCAAAAAACTGAAAAACCAAGAACAAGGTCATAATCATGCAGGGGTTATACGATCTGTATAAACATACAAAATCATTCCTCAAACTCAGGGGAAGCTATATCTAACATCAAAACAAACAAACGATTACTTAAAGTCAAAAACCGAATTTAAGCTCAAGAACACAAGAAATCGATTTTAATAAATATCCAACCTCACTTGATGATGTTTGTATCAACAGATTCGTCTCTTCATGAGGATTAATTTGGTTAATCGAGAAAAATAAGAGGTTTAGTAAATCTTCCACAATCACAGTTTGATTCTCAAGCTTCCTCAAGAACCTCACCCCCAATCTGTATTTTTCTAATTTTCTGATTTTTAGTAATTATTTAATAATTAATTAATAAATTAATAATTAATCAGCTATTTATAGTAGGATTAAAAATACCCCTAATTAAAGTTACGGCCCTAATTATATCCCCAAATAAAATTAATCGGCCCTTAATTAACAATTTTTGGGTATTAATTTTGAATTTTTAATTATCCAATAATTACAAAATATATGCCAAAAATTTCCAAAAATTGTGAATAATACAAAAATGTAAAGAAAAATAATATTCGATAATTTCATGATCCTATAAAAATAAAAATATGATTTTTGTGGGGCTTTTGACACCCGAAGGGGCCCAAAAAAGTCATTTTTCGCGAACCGAGAAAATTTGTAAAACGACTGGATGTTCAGAATATCGTGATGGTATAAGCCATACTAGGAAAAATAAGGCCAATGATTTTGTTTGAATTATAGGCTATTAAAACACTGTTTGGGCCGCACAACTTTTAATTTAAAAATATTTGACTCAGAATAAAACACCCAATAATTATCTAAAACACATTTTGATAAAACAGAATACACATAGCATATAACGGCTAGGGTTTTATAACTCAACGCAATTAATAACATGATGAAACACATAAATCACCTTTATTGAGATATAATATACGCGTAATTTCTCATTCGTTACATCCTTCCCCCCTTAATAGGATTCTGTCCTCAGAATCTCGCTAGGAAAATAACTGGGGATATTTCTCTAACATTTCACTTTCGAGCTCCTAGGTTGACTCTTCAACCATAGGATTTCTCTACAAAACTCTTACTAATGGTACAAACTTATTTCTCAATACTCTCTCTTGCCGATCCAGAATCCTTATTGGCTGTTCTATATATGACAAATCAGCTTGAAGTTCTATCGGCTCATATTCTATTATATGTCTTGAATCAGGGTTATATTTCCTAAGCATTGATACATGAAACACATTGTGAATGTGCTGCATATGGGGCGGTAAGGCTAATTTGTATGCAACCTTTCCGACTCTCTTCAAAATTTCAATGGACCAAGATATCATGGCTTCAGTTTTCCTTTATTGCCAAATCTAGCCAATCCTGTTCATGGTGATATCTTCAGTAATACATGTTCTCCCACTTGGTAATCCATATCCTTTCTGGTTTGATCTGCGTATTTGCGTTGTCGATTTTGTGCTGCTTCGAGTCGCTTTTGGATAAGTTCTACTTTTTCTTTGGTCTGTTGAATCAATTTTGGACCTAGAATTTTGCGTTCTCCAACTTCATCCCAACATGTAGGTGATCTACACTTCCTTCCATATAAGGCTTTATAGGGTGGCATTCCAATGCTAGTATGATAGCTGTTGTTGTACGATAATTCTACTAGCGGTAAATGTTCTTCACAACTGCCTTCAAAATCTATTGCACATACACGTAACATATCTTCAGTTATTTGAATTATTCTTTCACTTTATCCGTCTGTCTGTGGATGATAAGCGGTACTCATATTTAGCTTAGTACCAAGGCATTCCTGAAACTGTCTCCAGAATCTCGAATTAAAACGTGGATCTCAATCAGATACAATGGATACAGGCACTCCATGTCAAATTACAATTTCCTTGAGATATAGGTGTACTAACTTTTTGAGCGAGAACCTTTTGTTGATTGGGAGAAAATGTGTTGACTTGGTTAGTCTGTCGATAATGACCCAAATAGCATCATGATTTGCACTTGTTCTCGGAAGTTCTACTACGAAATCCATTTCTAGGTGTTCCCATTTCCATTCTGGAATATCCAGTGGTTGTGGTAGTCCGCTTGGACGCTGATGTTCTGCTTTGACTCATTGGCACGTATAACATTAACTGACCCATTCAACTATTTCTTTCTTCATGTCTGACCACCAAAAGCTTTTCTTTAAATCTTTATAAATCTTCGTGCTTCCGGGATGAATTGAATATCTGGAATTGTGAGCGTCTCACAAAAATTCTTCTTGAAAGGCATATGTCATAGCCTACTCGTTTATTCGAGTATTTAACTCAACTCAAATAAGAATGTAATAAGTAAATAGTGGATCAATCATCAGAGAGATCTCACAAAGTAACATCTGTCAAAGATCAAAGAAACATTGTTCATCTGCAGACTTGAAGATTCACTGGAAGAAGTTCAAGAATTTGATCATGCCTCAGTGATGTAAATCAAGATCGTGGATTTAATCAAGTGACAGAGATCTCGTCAAGGTATCAATTTATTACAAGGATTCAATCAGAATATCAAAGTCAAGACATGAAGAAACGTCACGGAAGTTAGTCACTCATGAACCAGAAAGTACATCGAGTGTCAGCATTGAAGTGGCGGAATTGATTCATAAGTCTCAGTGACTTTCAGAAGATTGTCAGAAGAATGGATGCTGCTCAGCGTTAGTATTAATTCTCTATTAATTAATTAAGTCATATAATTTAATTAAGAAAATAAATTATATCTGCAAAGATTAATTTATTGATTAATTGAATTAAATTGATTAATTAAGTTAGAATTAATATTAAGGATTTACAGAATTTTAATTGATTAAAATCTGTTTTAATTCTAAAAAGACAACTGATTGTACTAGTATGACAATCGGTATGACAATTGATAGTCATACCGAAAGTCATGCTAATTCAGTTGATTGTCTTGATAGAATTATTGTTTAGATTTAAATCACTTATTAATTCAGTAAGACAATTTCATTTGTACTACTATGACAATCGGTATGACAATCAATAGTCATACCGAAAGTCTTGCTAGTTCATTTTAATTGTCTTACTAGCTCTAAAGGATTGTCACACCAGTTCAACATTCTCGGCTGTGGTGATTAAAAACAAGCAGAGACCAATTCATTTACATAACACATACAGAGAGCAATCAAACAGAAGCCAAGAACAAAAAGAGAACAAGCAGCCAAAATATTTCATCTTATCTGCTAATTCAAGATTACAATTTCTAGCTTGTAAAGTTAAATCCAATCAACTAGAAATCACTCTCTTGTTCTTGTGTATCAATCTAGTGGATTAAAATCCCTAGAACTTAATCTCAAATCGCTTTTAGCATTTGATCTTTTAATTACAAAAATAGAAAAAGTTCATGTCGAATTTATTCTAGATTTGTAATAATTGATTTGAGATTAATCCCTTGTAACCGATACCGTAGTTGTAACACCTTTCAAGTTTAATAAAAGTTTTATTTAACTTGAATTTTGTTTCACAATTTTATTCCGCATTTTATTCGACGAAACGGTATTGTTTGCATTCAACCCCCCCTTCTACAAACAAATTGGGACCTAACAATTGGTATCAGAGCCTTCTGATTAACGTACAAATCAAGATCCTAGACTTTTGTGTTTCTTTCACTTCTTGAATTTTTTATTCACTCAAAAAATTCATAATGACTACACAAAAAGTTGGAACCGTTAAAATTCCACTTTTCGATAAAGAAAATTATGTTATGTGGAAGAAGAAGATGCTACTGTTTTTACAGGTTGCTAACCCCAAATATTTGCAAGTGTTGAAGAAGGGTCCAAAAATTCCTATGGTTATGGAACCAGAGGTAATAGAAAATGATGTGGTGATCACCAAAGCGAGAACTTATGTGAAGGATCCTGAGGACTTCTCTCCTGCTGAAATAGAAGAAGCTTCCCTGGATGCTAGCCTTCAATTAATCTTAGTAGATTCCCTTAATCCCCTGATGAATAGACATGTGATGAATTGTAAAGATTCCAAACATATCTGGGAAACTATTGAGATTATTAATGAAGGCACAGAGGAAGTTAGGGAGAACAAACTAGAAATCCTAACCTCTGAATATGAATATTTCAAATCAAATCCAGGAGAAGGAATCACTGAAGTGTTTGAGAGGTACAATGCATTGATCAACAACCTGAATATTAATGGTAAATACTATTCCATCAGGGAGGTCAACAAAAAGTTCCTTTTAACACTGCCAACTCATCTCGAACATAGAATCACTGCCATAAGAGAAGCAAGAGATCTGAGTGAGATTTCTTTGAAAAGGCTCTATGGTGTGTTAAAGACTTATGAGTTGGAGCAGATTCAGCAGAAGGAAGTTTACGGGAAAGGAAGAGTGGTCAGCACGTCTACTGCTCTAGTAGCTGATGAACAACAACAACAACCACAATATCAACATCAATCTCAACAGTCAGAAAGAATGGTACAGTCTTCCAAGGTTGAAGATAATGTGATAGTAGCAGAATTTGATTCTCCTACTACAAATCAATCAGGAGATGATTATTATTCCTTGGAAGAACTGGAGCAATTGGAGGATGAGTCAATGGCCCTGATTGTCAAGAGATTCTCAAATGTCAGATTCAAAAGGAATCCCAAGTTCAAGTACAAGTCCAACTACAACAGATTCCAGAAAGGTGGATCTTCATCCTCTAACACCAGCAGTGGTGGGTATAAAACAGGGATGGTTGATCGAAGCACCATTCGATGCTTCAACTGTAATGAGTTGGGACACTTTGCCACAGAATGCAGGAAGCCAAAACAAGCTAGGAAGAACTCTTATGATTCTAATCAGAAGAGTAAATCTGAAAGGGCGTACCTGGCAAAGGGAAGAAGCTGGGATGATACTGACAGTGAAGATGAAGAAGTTGGGAATCTTGCTCTCATGGCTAGTGATGCAAGCACCTCATCGTCAAGAAAAGAGGTAAAACTTTCTGATGCTGAAATGGTTTATCATCTAAGAGGTAACTTAGATTGTGCTCGTCGTGATAATGAATTGTTAAATCAACAAATCAAAGACCTTGAGAAAGAGGTCAATGAATTAAGACTTATGCACATTAATCAAGATAAACTAAAAGAACAAGTATCTTTTCTAGAGAATAGAGTTTACTGTTATAGACAACTCGAAACTATTCTCAAAGACAAGATCACCGGTCTTGAGGCTAAGGTTAAAGCTTACTTTAATTCTTGTTCGAAGTCCAAAGAGTTTTACAATAAGCAAGATGTTAATCAAACACATGGAATAGGTTATGATTACAATGCTGCTATTGGAAAATTAGGCATAAACTCCCCTCCTCATGTATGTGCTAAAGGCAGGGAAGTACCACATGTGCTTAAGGGTGTTGATGAACCCCTCTATAAAGAATCAATTGCTGAATCATTTGATGAGACCTCTTTTATTATTCAAGAAGAAATCCGTGCTGAAGATAATGCTTATGAGAAAGCTGTCTCCAAGTCAAGTGTGTCAAAAGTTCCAGTCAAGGTTGTGAAAGCAACTGAGACTAACTCAGACACACATGAGTTGGATAGAACAGATGCCATGTCTACCATGCATAAGTTGCCTATTGTTAATCCTTCTCATAAAGCATGTGGTGTTCCTGATTGTATGTCTTGTGCTTTTAATCTGTTGTTTGCTTATTTTAATGGTAAGCACGTTTCTAATGATAAGACTACTCCTCGTCAGCATGTGAATAATAGAAAGCATGATAGGTCTAAGACTGCTAGTCCTCCTAAAGCTAGAAAGGAGACATTTGTGCCTAAGCCTAAACATAAATTTGATAAGGCTGTTTTAAAGGTCAAATGTTCAGTCATTGAGAATGTTGAGAATAGTGAAATTAAGAATGTTGTTTTGCCTGATAAAGGCCAATTTTACAAGTATGCCGGACCCAGCCAAGCTTGGGTTCCGAAGAAGTTCTAATCCATTTGTATTGCAGGGCATTAAACAGGTACAACCGGTAGTGTGGATTCTTGACAGCGGATCGTCAAGACATATGACCGGAGATAGAGCCCTGCTATCAAATGTGGTTGAGAAAGCTGGCCCAGTGGTTACCTTTGGAGATAACAGCAAAGGTTTAACGGAGGGATATGGCTGTTTGCAAGCTGGAAATGTTATCATTGAAAATGTATATGTTGTGCAAGGACTTGAACACAATCTGCTTAGCATTAGTCAGTTCTGTGACAACGGCTACAATGTTTTATTCGACAAGCTGAAGTGTCAGATTCTGCACAAGAAAAGTGAAAAACCCTCCTTAATGGGAATCCGGAAAGGAAATCTGTTCGTAGCTGACATGAACTCTGGAAGCAATCTTGAAGTCAATTGTTTCTATGCAAAGGCATCGTCAGATGAGAGTTGGCTATGGCACAAGAGACTTTCCCATCTCAATTTCAAAACAATGAATTCTCTTGTCAAAAGAGAATTGGTAAGAGGTTTGCCTCAGCTGGAATTCTCTCCAGAAGGACTATGTGAGGCTTGCCAGAAAGGAAAGTCAAAGAAAGCAAGTCACAAAGGCACTGACACATCTTCCATAACTGGTGTTCTGCAATTATTGCACATGGATTTATTTGGTCCAGTTAATATCCTTTCTATGTCAAAGAAGTGTTACTGTCTTGTGATAGTTGATGACTATTCCAAGTATACGTGGGTTTTATTTCTTCACTCTAAGGATGAAACACCACAAGTTGTGATTGATCATATCAAGATGATTGAGTTAGATTCTAACGTCCCTGTTAGAGCAATAAGGTCAGATAATGGGACAGAATTCAAGAATACACTTCTCAATGGATTCTGTACAGACAAAGGGATTACCAGACAATTTTCAGCTCCTAGAACCCCTCAGCAAAATGGAGTGGTAGAAAGGAAGAATCGTACATTGATTGAAGCTGCAAGAACGATGTTAAATGAATCAGGTCTTCCAATGTACTTTTGGGCTGAAGCTGTCAATACTGCATGTTATACTCAGAATCGAACTCTAATCAACAAAGACTTTATGAAAACTCTTTATGAGATTTTGAATGAACAGAAACCTTCTATCAAATACTTTCATGTATTTGGTGCCAGATGCTTCGTGCTCAAGGATGGAGATGATCGTCGTGGTAAGTTCGAGGCAAAGGCATATGAGGGTATTTTTGTTGGATATGGAAGAAGATCATATAGAGTGTATATCATTGATCAACACAAAGTAACTGAAAGTGTCAATGTTATATTTGATGACACTAAACTCCCTAGTATCCAAACTGAAGATCCTTCTGAGAAACTGAAGTTTGATGATACGTCAGATTCAGAATCAGAACATGGTCAAGAACCTGAGGTTGTTGCTGGTGAAGAACCTGTTAATCCTGATGATACTCAAGGTAATAGTGATGGAAACTTTGGCAACAATGGAGATACCACTGCTACTGACGGAGAATCATCAAGTCAACATGGCAACAACTCAGGGGGAGATGCTGAAGGATCATCTAGTAGGACACAACATCACAATGAATTTCAAGGCGAATCATCAAGATCACATCTTCCAAGACAGACAGTCTGGAATAAAGCTCACCCTTTTGGGTTGATTATTGGTGATCCAGATATTGGAGTCAGAACTAGACATGCTACTCAAAATGAGTGTCTGTTCTCAGGATTTCTTTCTGAGATGGAACCTAAGAAAATTAAAGAAGCACTGTCTGATCCAGATTGGGTGATTGCTATGCAAGATGAACTCAATCAGTTTGAAAGTCAACAAGTCTGGAAACTGGTACCTAGGCCTGTACACAAGAAAGCTGTTGGTACTAGGTGGGTATTCAGGAATAAACTAGATGAAGATGGTGTGGTTACAAGAAACAAGGCAAGACTGGTAGCTAAAGGGTATTCTCAAGCTGAAGGTATTGATTATGATGAAACCTATGCTCCAGTGGCTAGACTTGAGGCCATCAGGATATTTCTGGCATTCGCAGCATTTTCAAACTTTAAAGTTTATCAAATGGATGTCAAGAGCGCCTTTCTGAATGGAAAGTTGGATGAAGAGGTATATGTAGAGCAACCTCCTGGTTTTGAAGATCCAGATCATTTGGATTTTGTTTTCTTTCTTTTCAAAGCTATCTATGGGCTAAAATAGTCTCCAAGAAAATGTAAATCAAAGGTTAGATGGAACATTTATTTGTCAATCCAAGTATCTCAAAGAACTCCTCAAAAAGTACAATCTAGAGGATTCTGCATCAGCAAGGACTCCATCAACTACAGCTGTCAAGCTTGGACCATGTGAAAACTCCATTAAGGTAGATGTCACAAGCTACAGAGGTATGATTGGCTCGTTACTCTATCTTACTGCAAGTAGACCAGATATTATGTATGCTACATGCTTATGTGCAAGGTTCCAAGCGGATCCTAGAGATATTCATCTCGTTGCTGTTAAACGAATCTTAAGATATCTTAAGGGAACACCAAATCTAGGTATTTGGTACCCTAAAGAATCTGGTTTTAACCTTGTTGGATATACAGATTCAGATTATGCAGGAAGTGTTGTTGATAGGAAAAGCACCTCAGGAAGTTGTCAATTCCTAGGAAGCAGGCTAGTCTCATGGTACAGCAAGAAACAGCAAACAGTTTCCAACTCAACGGCCGAGGCTGAATATATTGCTGCTGGAAGCTGCTGTGCTCAGATCTTGTGGATTAGGAACCAACTACGAGACTATGGCTCTGTATTGAACAAGATTCCTATTTTATGTGACAACACAAGTGCAATAGCCATTACCAACAACCCTGTGCAGCACTCGAGGAGAAAGCACATTGACATCAAGTATCATTTTATTAGAGAGCACGTCATGAATGGTACTGTTGAACTATTTTTTGTTCCAACAGAAGAACAAATAGCAGATATTTTCACTAAACCACTTGACGAATCCACATTTACCGGATTAGTTGGTAAATTGGGCATGTTGAATAGTTTTAGTGATTAATTTAGTTAATATCTGGGATCTGTTCTTGAATGAATTTACAAATGAATTTTTCATAAATGAAAAATTCATTTGCAAATTTATTTTATCATTTTATCATATTTCTTGCTTATTTCTATGTAATATAAATTATCTTATCTATTGTTATTTTCCCTTCTTGTTAATTTAAAATATCTCAGAATATTGTATTTCCTCTAAAAATATTTTTCTATGAATTTTATTTGCTAAAATTCAAGAGAAATCTATTTTTGGAATAAAAATAATAAATTCTGATATATTGTCTTTGTTTCTGTAAAAATTTTAAGTGTTTATTTCAGTTTTACTATTTTGTAATATAGTTTCAGTACATAAATATAAGTCTGTTCCTTTTATTTTATTTTGTTTTCTACTGCAATGACAATCGGCAAGACAATTGAATTATCTTGCTGAAAATCATTTCAGTACTTATATATATATATACTTATTTTCATATTAATTCTGTGTGAAATCCTTTTATTTCCAGAATGACAATCGGCAAGACAATTGAAATTGTCTTGCTGAAAGTCATTTGCAAATATAATTATCATTTCAGTGTTTTTCAGTATAGTTTTATACTGGCAAGACAATCGGTATGACTATTGATTGTCTTGCCAGTTATAAACATTATATATATATCTATTTTATTTTATTTTGCCTGGTATGACAATCGGTATGACTATCAGATTGTCATACCAGTTATAATTTTAATACTTATTCTATTGTATTTCTTTTCCTTCTTTTGCCTGGTATGACAATCGGTATGACAATCCCGGATTGTCATACCAGCTGTTATATAAAGGCGTTTGGTGTATTGTTTTTAAACCATTTCATCAGTTCAGTTCATTTCAAAAAAATCTAACAGTTTTTATCTCTTAATTTTCTCTCTTCTCTCTCTTCGAACCAAACCATCAATCTGAGTATTTCCTTGCTCGAGTTTTTACTCAGCTTACTATTTCATCACTTTGTGATATATACATACAAGTATATATATACAAAGGTGTTGTTGAATTTTTATTAAAATTTTTTTTTATAAAAATCAGTTTGCCCCTTCAAATTCCATTTGTGTTGTTGATTTTGAACTTTTTATTTTTAATTTTAATTTCTGATTTGTGTCTTTTGGCTTATTAAAACTGTGTTTGTGAGTTAAAAAAATTCTAACGAGATACATTTCTGTCTAAATTTTTCGATTATAATTAATTTAATTCGAATTATTAAATTAATTTAATTAATTCGAATTTTCTTAATATTATTCTTAAAATTTTGAAAAGCGTGTGTCTTATTATTATTTTAAATGGCTCTCAATTTCCAAATTGTCGCGCATAATCAGGTTGGTTATTTTAATCCGGAAAAATGTGATGTTGAAAAATTTAAGCCTTGGATTAGATTTTTAAATGACCATTCGATTGTTAGCTCTGCTATTAAATCAAATGTGATTTTAAATATCGATCTTCTTAGACTGATTTGCACAACCTCTACTGTGGCCGATGATTCAAAATCTTTTTCATTCACCGTGGCAAACACACAGTATGTAGTTGATGAAACAGTCGTCAATCGTGCGCTAAATTTTCCACTTGACAATTTCTGTAATTTACCCTCTGAAAATGATATCACAAATTTTTTCAATGCTATTCACTATCAGGGGGTGATCAATTTAACCAAACTTTCTAAATCAAATTTGGTGTCTGAATGGGATATTTTCTTCGATACACTTTCCAAAGTGTTTGCCAACTGCACAAAATCCAATTTTCATAACATCACTTCCACTCTGCAGTATATTGGTCTTGCGGTTGTTTTCAATCAAAGGATCAATTTTGGCAAACTACTTTTTCCCATTCTCTTGAGACGTCTAACTTCTGCTTTACGTGATCATTCTACAAATCGTAGGGTATCATGTTACTATGCTCGTTTTCTCATGCTTATAGCAGATCATCTACTCACACCTGAACACAAAGCCCTTTTTGCTAACTCTGCTGTAACTGAACCCCCTCCAGTTAGCAAAAAGATTTACACTCGCCAAGACACAACCTTCAAATTCATGCAAGTTCCAGTACTTGTATCTGCTTTCATGGCCAATTATATTCCCTTACCTATTTTCAATCTTCCCGGCCATGAACAGCAACCTCAACCTCCAGTGGTTCAAGCCACCCAGGCTCTTCCATTACAGGTAGTAATTCCTCACTCTCACTCTCTTCCTACTTCTGTTGACAGACCCCCAGTAGTTGATAGGGCTGACCATGAAGTTGTAGAACCACAGCTTCAATCCCAGGTCATAGAGCCAAACACAGCGTCTCATTCTATCTCAACCTCTCCCCCACTGTCTAAAATGTTACCCAGGAGATTACTAGGAAGTAGTACATTGTTAAATATGAGTGAACCCTCAGCTCTGCCTCCTCCTAAGAAAAGAAGAACATATTCTGAGGCATCTGAAAGCCCATCCTTGTCCTCCCAACAGGACATGGACTTTGAAATGGCCAATGAACAGTTACTAGATTCATTCTCTCAACAGGATGAATCTATTGAAATTCGCCATAGGGCCATGGCATCTTGTACTGAGTCAAGCACAATTCCATTACTCACAATGGAACCATACACTTCCCCAGATCATACTCAGGACACACAGCGAGGAGTGCACGTAGAGTCGGTTACAGTGCCTGCCATAGTTACGGCAGAAGAGCAGTCACATGCTTCAGAGGGAAAATCTGACTCTCCACCATCTTTAATAGAGTCATTTTCTCCCCTCCCAGATCCAACACCTTTGGCTCCCTTATGGGATTCTCCACTCGCAGATTTATCTGGAGAAAGTGGAGGGTAACTCGGTCAATCTATCCCTGAAGCAATTCAGACATCTATTCCAAAAGATTTGATAGCATTGACTGAGGATCGGGACTCGCGAATTCCCATTGCACCACCACTGACCTCTCTTGAAGAGGCTAGGGTGATTTTTAATGCAGGTACACAAGAATAGCAACTGGAAGACTCCTCACGAGCAATTATATTGAGAGAAACACATGCACGTGAGATGAGTGAACCAAACACGAGTGAACTTCAGGTGAGAGCACACACAGACACTGATACTGTAAACCTGTTAGCTCAGATTGCTGCCCTAAAAGAAGAACTTGCTAAAAGCCAAGCTGAAGCTCAAGCATTCAAAGCACAAGTGGTTGAACGGTCTTCTTCTTCCACCTCTGTCAACAATCAGCTTGCAATCATAAGGAATGACATCTCAGATCTAAAGACTACTGTAATACCAAAGCTCAATTCTATTCAGGACACTCCAAATTTATCATCTGATGACATATCCAACTTCTGCTCTCTACACACAAGAATGACTTCTCTTGAAGACCTCGTTGAGATGAATCATTCACTGGACTCCTCAAGATTTCTAAAGATAGAGACGGGCATGGAACATCTAAATGAAGGGATGAAGCATCTATATTACATGATCAAGAATTCTCATTGCCCTAATGAAGAACAAAGAGCTTATTTTGAAGGACCGTCTGGTGGAGGATCAGGCTCTGGAGGTGATGGAAGTTCCAAAGGAAAGTCAGTAGAGGATCCCTCAACTAAGGGGGAGAAGAAAGGGAGTAGTGCCAAAGGGAAAGAAAAAGATACTTCTGCTGGAGATAAAGGAAAGGCTGATGATGTCTACTACAGTGGAGAACAGGATGACTTCGATATTTTTGACATTCCCACTGAACCAGTTCAGGAAGATAAAGATGGGTTATTTGAAGCTGAAGAAGAAAGTGATTTTGAAGATTGGGAAGAAGAAGATACAGTGGATCCTAGGTTTGAGAAAGAATTTCAGAAAGAGCAGTCAGAGATGCTAAGAAAAGAAGCTGAACTCAAGAAGGTCTCTCAGATCATTGACAGGAGGAAAGACATACAAAGAACAGAAACTCTTCAAAAGCAACGTCTTCATGACATTAAGGCTCAAGAAAGGAGAAGAGATGTCAGACTAAAGATTGGTGAAAAATGGGATGAAGCTAGGAGAGTACTCGATATGCCTCAGCTATGCACTAACAATGATAGGCAATTCTTACATCTTCTTGACAAGCTGGAAATCTCAAATCCTAACAATGACATGTACATGAATGCTATCAAGACTGAAGTGTCAAGGATCACAGCTGCTTTTGATAGATCCCTAAATGAGATGAGCATTTTTGTATATTGTCAGAGTGAAGGATCATTCAAGGTGTTACTTCATCTATTTGAGAATCGTTCGTTGTCAGAGATTTGGGTTCTTTTAAACAAAGTCAAAAGAAGCTCAGAATTGAATGAAGTTCTTCGGGAAAGGCTTAAAGAGTTTGCCAGCAGGGCTAGTCCTCAAGTGGTCAACAATCCTCATCAGGTGAGATTCTTTAAGTCTGATTGTCTTCAAATCTATCAGCTAGATGTACAATCTCTTAAAGACTACTCAGCTAAGCATCTGGTCTGGATGAAACATCATTTGAGAACTGCTGGATATTCATCCATGTTGAAGACTCAAGCTGCTGACTTGATTCAAGCTTATTGTGAAAAGAATGTTAAAAGGTACAATCAACTCAAGAATAAGCTGAAGTCAGTTGGAGTTCAACCAGTCAGACCATCAAGCTTCACTTCAGAAAAGGATCGTGTCTTTGACAAGGAATTGCTTCAAGATTTAGAAGAAGGTGAAGTCAGGAGAGAAGACAACTGAAGTCAATTAGCTCAAAACTCAATGTAATATGATTAGAGCGTTATGAATCAAGATAGTCTAATGTAGTTATATGTTCAGGCTAGAGGAACATCTATCTTGTATTCACTTGTAAATTTCATTTGGAATCTGGAAAATGTTAAATATAATCCAGAACTTTTCTGCTATTTACTTTACCTTACTGTTTATATCTTTTTCTTATTTGTTAGTTGAGTTATCCTCTAGGTATTTGTTGTTATTGTCTAACAAGCAAATAGGGGGAGATTGAAAGGCATATGTCATAGCCTACTCGTTTATTCGAGTATTTAACTCAACTCAAATAAGAATGTAATAAGTAAATAGTGGATCAATCATCAGAGAGATCTCACAAAGTAACATCTGTCAAAGATCAAAGAAACATTGTTCATCTGCAGACTTGAAGATTCACTGGAAGAAGTTCAAGAATTTGATCATGCCTCAGTGATGTAAATCAAGATCGTGGATTTAATCAAGTGACAGAGATCTCGTCAAGGTATCAATTTATTACAAGGATTCAATCAGAATATCAAAGTCAAGACATGAAGAAACGTCACGGAAGTTAGTCACTCATGAACCAGACAGTACATCAAGTGTCAGCATTGAAGTGGCGGAATTGATTCATAAGTCTCAGTGACTTTCAGAAGATTGTCAGAAGAATGGATGCTGCTCAGCGTTAGTATTAATTCTCTATTAATTAATTAAGTCATATAATTTAATTAAGAAAATAAATTATATCTGCAAAGATTAATTTATTGATTAATTGAATTAAATTGATTAATTAAGTTAGAATTAATATTAAGGATTTACAGAATTTTAATTGATTAAAATCTGTTTTAATTCTAAAAAGACAACTGATTGTACTAGTATGACAATCGGTATGACAATTGATAGTCATACCGAAAGTCATGCTAATTCAGTTGATTGTCTTGATAGAATTATTGTTTAGATTAAAATCACTTATTAATTCAGTAAGACAATTTCATTTGTACTACTATGACAATCGGTATGACAATCAATAGTCATACTGAAAGTCTTGCTAGTTCATTTTAATTGTCTTACTAGCTCTAAAGGATTGTCACACCAGTTCAACATTCTCGGCTGTGGTGATTAAAAACAAGCAGAGACCAATTCATTTACATAACACATACAGAGAGCAATCAAACAGAAGCCAAGAACAAAAAGAGAACAAGCAGCCAAAATATTTCATCTTATCTGCTAATTCAAGTTTACAATTTCTAGCTTGTAAAGTTAAATCCAATCAACTAGAAATCACTCTCTTGTTCTTGTGTATCAATCTAGCGGATTAAAATCCCTAGAACTTAATCTCAAATCGCTTTTAGCATTTGATCTTTTAATTACAAAAATAGAAAAAGTTCATGTCAAATTTATTCTAGATTTGTAATAATTGATTTGAGATTAATCCCTTGTAACCGATACCGTAGTTGTAACACCTTTCAAGTTTAATAAAAGTTTTATTTAACTTGAATTTTGTTTCACAATTTTATTCCGCATTTTATTCGACGAAACGGTATTGTTTGCATTCAACCCCCCCTTCTACAAACAAATTGGGACCTAACACTTCTTTTAGTTCTGGTACATTAGATATCCAAATTCTCAAGGAAAATCGTAAAATTCCTTTATCATCTTTCTGACTTGTGATTTCTTCTCCTGTCAAGTTATCATCATCTTGATTCATTACTTCCTCTTGGCATCTTCTAATATTTTCCAATAATTCTGGTTGGAATGTCATGGCATAGTTCATTTCAGTGGATTCTTCAGGAATACGGATTTCAATTTCTAATTTTCGAATTCTCTAATCAATTCTTCTGAGGATGTCAACATATTCAATCTTTCCTTTCGACTTAGTGCATCTACTACAACATTTGCTTTACCTGGATGATAATTGATTGATACGTCATAGCTTTTGATCATCTTTAGCCAATGTCGTTGTCTCATGTTAAGTTCTTTCTGCGTAAAAATGTATTTCAAACTTTTATGATCTATGTAGATTTCACATTTCTCGCAATAAAGATAATGTCTCCAAAGTTTCAGTGCGAATACAATGGCGGCTAATTCTAGATCATGTGTTGGATATTTTTGTTCATGAGATTTCAGTTGTCTAGAAGCATACGCAATTATGTTGTCGTGCTGCATTAATACACATCCAAGTCCTCGATAGGACGCATCATTGTAAATGACAAAGTCTTCTCGATCATCTGGTAGCACAAGTACAGGTGTGGTAACTAGTCGATTCTTCAATTCTTGAAAGATTTCTTCACACTTTTCATCCCATGTAAACTTTTCATTTTTCCGAGTCAATTTAGTTAAGGGCTTAGCTATCTTCACAAAATCTTTAATGAATCTTCTATAATAACCAGCCAATCCCAAGAAACTTCTAACTTTCGTCGGGGTCTTTGGTCTTTCCCAATTTAGAACAGCTTCAATCTTTGATGGATCCACTTGAATCCCTTCAGTACTGATTATGTGACTTAAAAATTGTACTTCTCTCAACCAAAATTCGCATTTTGAGAATTTTGCATAAAGTTGTTCTTTTCTCAAAATTTCTAGAGTAATCCTTAGGTGTTCAGCATGTTCTTCCTTAGTCTTCAAGTAGATTAGGATGTTATCAATAAATATAATGATAAATTTATCCAAGTACTTTTTGAAAACACTGTTCATCAAATTCATGAACGCCGCTGGTGCATTAGTCAATCCAAATGCCATGATGAGAAATTCATAATGTTCATAATGTTCAAGTTTGGGGGTATGTTGAGTGGCATTTATGACACTTTATAATGCTCTATTAAGCTCTGAATTGATGCATTTGTACTCAAGTTATTGGTGTTTTAATGTATTTTTTAGTGTTTTTGCATTTCAAGCATTAATTCAGGAATCAGGTGAATTAGCATTGTTTTGGTGCTAATATGGTGTTAGGATGGCATCTAAGGAATAAAGCTCGGGAAGCCAACTCAATTGCAGCAAGAATTGAAGAAAAGAAGAAGTTTATCCAGGAGCACGGCGCGCCCACGCCCAAATAGCAGACAGCCAATGCGCGTGCGCTGATGAAGCACGCAGCCGCGCCGGGTCGGGAGAATTGAATCCTGATTCTACTCAAATTCTAATTGGAGGAATTCTACTTGCATGGGATGCTATATATACTTAAATAAAGGACGTTTTCCAAAAGAGGGATGTACCAGAGCACAAGGAAAATGCGTAAGAAGACCGTTTTAGCACGATTCAATAAAGACGAAAAATATCTTGTTTTTACTTGTGAATCTTTGTTCTAAGTTGTAACTTGGATGCTTGTTTTCTTATTCATGAACCTTACTCTTGTTTCGTACTTGGTTTTATTATTTATTCAGTATAAAGACTACGTTTATTATACCATGCTTTCATCGGAACCCACGTTGATGATGAGTCTGATTATGGGTTAATTGTTATCGTGGGGTTCTAGCAGATTTATTTATGGATTTCTTTAGTTAATTTGTTTCGATACCTTAGTGTGTGGTGATTCTGTGGTAACCTATTATTGGTTATGCTTATGCGTCTTATTAGCGTCGCAAACTTATATGATAGTGTGTTAATCTTTAAGGATTTAGAACTCGCCATGCTAGCATAGGTTCATATGTTATTGTTATGCATGATTTTATAGGTAATTTTAACCATCTTACTTGCCTTGTGTAATCATGATAGATAACTTGTGCATTAAGCCATTATATTGTCAAATTCTATAGACATATAGGGTCTCAATATACTTGGTGTCTATTCAGCTTCTATCTCTTTTGTGGATGTATGGTAGTATGTTATTCGTGCAATGAAAGTTGGCGTTTAGCAGTTTTATGTTATCTGATTAGTGTCATCACCATTGCATGCTAAGGTTAAGAACAATAAGGCTATTGAATGAAGTATTTAATGAAGTTAGAATCCCATGTTTGTCTCATATAATATACAACTCTCTTTACTCTTTTAGTTATAATTGTTAGTTTAAATCGTAGTTATAATCAAAACCCCAATTTGTTATCGTCTTAGCATTGGATAATAACCATCATCGGTGCATAAGTGCATAAATCACATAGTTAACCAAACTAGTCTCTGTGGGAATGAATTAGAAATAATTCTATATTACTTGCGATCACGTATACTTGCGTGAATATTAGCGCGTGTTTAGCCCTAACTGCTTTACCGATTGGAACTGTTTAAAAGTATCAACAGGTACAAATGGTGGTATTTGTGGTTCAGGACGATTTGGCTGTTATAACATCTGCTGCTGGAACTGTTGTTGTTGTTGTTGCTGCATTTGCTGCTGCATCATTACCATTTGTTGTTGCATCAGGTGGAACATTTGCTCCATATGGTTGTTATTATTCTGCCCTTCAGTATTGCCATTTGATGACTCAGTTCTAGTCTTTCTTTTTGGAGCCATTTTTCTGATAATAAAACAACAATCCTTTTTAATAATTTTATTTAAATGATTGAAAACAGATAAGAAACAATTTTAATTTAACAGAAATTTAATTGATTTAAAAGTTTATCAATTTATCTGGAAAATATCAATTAGTCTGAACAATATCACTTTAAATAATTTATTGATCTTTTTAAAAGTAAACAGAGTTTAAAATATAAAAGACTGTAAAACAGTAAAATGATAGTGGTACAATAAAGACTAAAAATTAAATAAATAAGAAAAGAGATTTAAAAGATTTATTTTATAAAAAAAACACCAGCTTCAGGTGTCAATGCTTGATACAAAAGGGTCTAATATAACTACCACTGATACAACCCAAAACGGAGTACTACACGCATATCTAGTCTCGCTAAGACTATAACTGCTTCTATATACATATATCACATATGGTACAACACGTCTGTCTGACTGGCTAATCTCAAAAACCTGGTGGTACACGGTCTATCTCCTGTCGGATCGAATCTAAAATTGTCTCTGTCAATCTCATGGCTCGGTAGTACACTGAGTCTATACAGATATCCTCCTGTCTCAGCTCTCCATATTCTTGCGAGGCTGCTCGATAGATCTGTCTGAGTCTCTCCCTTATCACATAATCTGGCTGTAAGGCTGATACAGGACCATACTCCCATCTCTCAAACAATCCCAAAATCTCGCTACACTGAGCCCTCCATATCTGCATATCATCCCTCATCCTAGCAAACTCATGGTATGGCACTGTCCTATGCTATGTAAGATTTTTTTGCGATCCCCTGGTAGGTATAGGAATAGGCTGATCAATGACCTGCTCATCCATAAACTCTGCAGGTGGGAACTGGTAAATCCCTAGCACTAGGGCATATATGGCCAAGGGAGCTGGAAATAACACTTGTGGCATCTGAGGCTTAATCATATAAGGATCTGGATGCACATCTGGCTGGTGAAATGGAACTTCTGCCTCTTGCTGCTGGAAAGGTATCTCTGGCTCTAACTACTGGAATGGTACCTCAAGCACATCCAACTGTGGAAAATCAATCAAGTCAGGTATCTCGAGCATCAGAAACTCGAGAGGTGGTAACTGAGGTATCTCGGGCTAAAAAAATGGGAAATAATCTATAGGATCAGCTACCTCTGGAACCGGTGGATCTACATGTGCTGCTGGTGGCATAAGAACTGGTGGTACCGCTGGTCCAGACACAGTCCTCTCAAACGAAGTTGAAGCCATCTGACAAAATAACCATAACACAAGAAAAGGTCACTTTCATTCCTAAAACTTATAAATGCCCAATATAAGAAACTAACAAAACCTAATACTAGTATTCCTATCTTATGTGATCTCCCTATCTTATCTTAATTTAATGTTCTAGTTTCAGGGACCAAAACCTATGCTCTAATGCCAACTGTAGCACCCTCTAAATCCGGGGTCTAGATTTGGGGGTTACTTGCCACTAATAACAATACTAAACCTGTATAACAATTACATAGATATAAAACAAACCCCTTTCTACTTTTACTCATGATCTTTTAAGGTTAAAGTATGAAAACAAGAACAACTCACTACTCTTATTAAAAACCCAAATTTAAAGTCTTACAACTTCTCTTTATTACAATCCAGTTAACTACACAAGTTTTAAACTAAGTTTCTTTTATTCAAACATTATCTACATTTATTTCCACTACACCTGCTCAGGCATCTCAAAACTCTCTTCTGGAATTGAAATTAGCACCCTTGGAGCTAGAGGGTCCTGTCTTTTAACCCGTTTTTTAACTACTCGGGTATGGATGGGTTTCATTCTCAGCTTTCACTGAAAAACAAGGTTAAAACAATAATAGGGGTGAGCCATAATTGCTCAAAAAGCCTGCAACATATATATATATATATATAGCATAATGAGAATGTTAAGTGAACCGATAAATCTGATGGTTCGAATAACCACATATGTCGATAGGTCTTTTTGAGTTCTCGGTAGGTCTTTCTGAGTTCTCGATAGGTCTTTCTGAGTTCTCAATAGGTCTTTCTGAGTTCTAGAATGAATTCTCTATAACACTAATTCTCTGACTTGTAGAGATCTTGACTTAGAATGTTTTTCACCAAATAGAATTATTCAACTCCAAGCTTCTTCATTATTCTTCTGAGGCATGACCTTCTTGATAGGTCTTTCTTTTTGAGTTCTCGATAGGTCTTTCTGAGTTCTAGAATGACTTCTCTATAATACTAATTCTGTGACTTGTAGAGATCTTGACTTAGAATGTTTTTCACCAAATAGAATTATTCAACTCCAAGCTTCTTCATTATTCTTCTGAGGCATGACCTTCTTGATCTTCTTCCAGATAGAATTCTTAGGCTTGACACTGTTTAGGGAAAAATGCTCCAGTCTGCTCCATTTATATTTTATAGACATTAAGTGTTACAAGTATAAATTACAGATTAAGGTTACAATACAACTTACTTAGGGTTGGCCCCAAGCTTAACTGATTGCTAATGACATTGTCAGCATCAGTAATCTTTGACATCAATAATTATATAACTGATTGCTAATGAAATTGTCAGCATCAGTAATCTTTGACATCATCCATTATATAACTGATTGTTAATGACATTGTCAGCATCAGTTATCTTTGACATCACCCATTATATAACTGATTGCTAATGACATTGTCAGCATCAGTAATCTTTGACATCATCTATTATATATTACAAGTTGTCATAAGAATCTGAAGAAAATTCACTATTCTAAACTTAGAATAGGGGAAAAACTTTTCTGACACTTGTTTTACTTCAGGTGTATCACACTTCTCGAACACGGGTTGCTTCCGCCTTGTTGGAGTTATATCTAACAAAGAAAGATACTCGTTTAGTTAATTTACATCGTAATCTGTTTCCCAGTAAAGATACAATTGTTTAAGGGGGGTTGGATACAATTGTATAAATGTTTCGAACAAGTAATAAAATATAACAGCTTTTTATATTTCTGATAAAAACTGTTACAAAACTCTTTCAAGAAATACTGATGTTCTTGAGAGCTGCTAGGTCGTACAATGCTCAAGTAATTCACTATGTGATGACCTAAACTGTGTTTATATAATACACAACTACAACTAAACAATCTAGGATATGCATTATCAAAAGCTAACCGAAACTGATACATATCTTCAACTGAATAGATAAAGTCCTATAACTCAGACATAAAGGATATCTATTCCACAATACAAGGAACAAAACAAATCTTCTAAGCTGACTGTCTCCAGATACTGATGACATCCAAATGCTGATGATGTGTCAAATCCTAATGACACATCAAATACTGATGACACCCGAACAGCCAGATCATGAGCTTCTTCTAATCATTGAGAATCAGTACGTAACAATCTCCCCTAATTTATGCTTAATGTAATGAAGCACAAATTCCATTCTCAATGATGCCAAAACCAATTACAAAATGTACAAGGAGTAAAGCTTACTTCAGTATCTTCAGATAACTGACAGTTGTTTCCAGAAAGTTTTTCAATCTTTCTTCCTCCTTGTCTTGTAGAACTTTAATAAGCTTTTCTTCAACTCTCTCTTCTCTTAGGTGTCTTCTCCAAGCTGATAGATGGTTGATCTAAATTTAGAAAATGAGCATTTGGTTATCATAAGATCACCAATCAACATAAAGCTTAAACTGATATCTTCATGATCAGGACTGAAGGATAATTGAGGACTGTTGAGAAAAACTTTTAGAACTGCAACTCCCTTTTCCATCTTCATTTCTTGATAATCACCATTGTATTTATCATCTTTTGTCATGACTCTTCTTCTGATGACTTCAAGTATCATAGAAGACCAATTTCTGTTGACACTGTTCTCAACTCTAAGAAGATAGTGAATGTATTTCAATTATGTCATAGTCTTTATCAAGAGTTGCTATAATGTAAAACTGTTTACTTTACCATCCCTCAAGAAGTACAAAATCTCTTCTCTGACATCATTATCATTTATCTTTCTATAAACAATCTTCACAGCTTCAACTTTCTCAAGATGTGAAGAAGAAATTCTTTCACCAAAATTTCCAGTCAGAGTATTTGTATTCAGCACATCAGATCATAGAACCTCCATTTCAGAATGACCAATGCCTCCTCTGGTTCGAGATTTGACAAGTTTCAGTTTTTCATTATATTCCATCCAAGAAGGTTTATTGATGGACTTATCAACATCTTCCAACTCTGAAATAGAATCCCTTAACCCTGTTGACACAAATTCAACATGCTTGAACCCTTAAGGTAATCGAATGTATAAATGTCTTTCCATCTTTTATCCTTCTTGCTGAGAGGAGCATAACTTGTAGACAAATCATGAATCTTCCCTTTTATTTTAAGCCATAACTCTCTCTTTGATTTTAAAACTCTCTGCACATAATCTTTGCATGCTTGATCAGCTTTCCTTCTGTTAACTCTTTCTTTTTCATCAACCTCTGAATTATGAGGAGTGACTACTGTAGTAAGAGCTAACTCCTTTAATGCTTCGATCATCTTTTCATCAGAGTCAAAATCAGTTATCAGGTTCACAGTATCAGGATTTGCTTTTACCTCAGGATTTGTGTCTGCTTCAGAAGTTATATTCTGATTTGCTGTATCAGCTTGACCAATGTCAGTGGCTGATCTTTTCTTCCTTTGAACAATCAAATCTTATGGCTTCTGAACTTTTTCAGCTCCTTCATGTCCTTGTATAGGAACATAACCTTCTCTAGATAGAACATTCAGAAATGCATAATTAAATGCAGACACTTGATTTGGTTTAGAAGTCCTTCCTCTTCCTCCTCGTCCTCTAGCTCTTGTAGATCTTCCACCTCTTTTTCCTCTTCCTTTGGAAGTGTTAGCTTCAGCTTCAATTTGAGCCATTAACTCCTTTTGTTGCATAACTTCTTCTTCAACTGTTAGATCAGGAAATTCTTCAGTTATAGACCCAAGAGCACTCCTAGCATTCTTTTGCTCAAACCTTTTGTCTTTGTAGTACAAGATAATATCTTCACATGTTTCCTTATGTCTTTAAGGAAAGAATAACCCTTTAGCATCTGCTAAATTAGAGATTGTAACATCATCATCCTCAGGAGCATCAGTATTAGTCTTGTGCTTAGCTTTATGAGCACCAGTAGACTTCCCTTGTCCTGAAGAACCAGTCTTCTTGGAATGTTGAAGTTGTTGAGCAGTAGAAGCAATTTGAACATCTGTAACTGGATTTTTATCACCATCATCATCAATATCTTTATCCTTCATCTAAATAGAATATGGTGCACATTTTGTAGCAACTATCTTCTCCCTTTTTTTGGCATCAGTTTTTGAAAGAAGAGAAAATAGAGCATCCAATTTGTCAGCTATAGAAGAGACAAAGAGGAAAGTCTAGAGTCCATGTTGTGTTGAGATTGAACAACACCTTTAATAGTAGTTTTCACACTCGTGATTTCAGCTGAGGTAGGTGTGTAGAGCATGAATCCATCAATTTTGTCCTTGACAGCAACATGAGACTTCTTTATATCATCAAGGTCAGAGTGAATTCCTTTGACAGAAATAGTGGAGGCCTTAAGATGCAACTTCAGATCAGGAGTTTGAATTTTATCATAGGCACGATAAATATGTTACAGGCCAACAATAGATGAGATAGAAGTGTTTGCATGTCTCCATTTAAAATCCCATTCCGTCTGTCCAAAATGCTCAGCATCAATACTGTAATAAGAAGGATTTTTATTGAAGTGTGAAGAAGAACCAACATTGGACTTCTTAGATGCATCAATTGCAGTCTTTAGCTGAGCTGTGTCAGAATCATCCTTATCACTGTCATTATCAGAATCAGACAGACCCTCAGAAGAATTTGCAGAATTAGGCAGAATTGCCTTGCCTTTACAGAAATCCTTTGCAAGAGGTGCATGTGGCTGATGACATCCTGAAACAGAAACATGGTAACACCTAAATCTCTCTTTTCTTTTCAAGTGATCTTATCACTTCTCATACAATATATTACTTTTAAGAGTAATATGGTTCTCACAGAAGAAACTTTATAAGTAAGAGAAAAAAAAACTTATAAGATTTTTGTCTCAAAGCTACCTCTCCTTTTGCCAGTACAGAAGACTGCCACTCAAAAATTTAATTTTCTCAAATGATATTTTCACACAGTCTCACAAAATGGCTCAATCACACATTTAGCAAAGAAATAAGAGATGGCTGAGAAGAGTAGTATGCTTGTCATATAAATAGAGGTAACCTCAAAGAAGAGACTATTTATAATCATACAAACATGAAAACATATGAGAAAATTTAGCAATACCTGAAGGTGAGTCCTCAAGTGGAAGTAATGACAGTGGAGGAACAAACAACACATCATGATGCTTTTGCAAACTAGCAATCAGTAGGGGATCATCAATAGTAGCTAGTTCAGTTGAAAGATGAAACTCAGTAGGAGCTGATGTAATATCAGGATTTGACCTGTCAAGATGAGGTGAGAGACCAGCATCAGTACTTTGAAATGATGGTTCTTGTGGAGTCTGAGAAATGTGAGCTGCTTCACCAATGCTTGGTGAAGGTTCTTGTGTGCTATTCTCAAAAATAGGATCATTAATGATTGCATCCACCTTTGACAGTACCTCCTAATGAGCCTTCTTTTCCTTTAGTAGTTTATCAGAGTCGGCAAGAAGATCACTTTGAGAAATATCAACAATGATTTGTGCAACCTCTTTTTCTGCATCTTCCCTTTGAGAAGATGGTTTTTATGTGGCTGGATGTGTTGCAGTTGCTAAATCCCTTTGAGACTTAGGTTCTTGTGTACTGACATCCATAGCAAGGGGCTGAGTCTTTTTTTTCTTTCTGATGTACCCAACTACTTCTTCACTTTTTCTTTTTAACTTGCTCTTTTCAGTTGTCTTGAGCACAACAGTTGCTTTGATTATTGGAAGCTTGTGGAGCAGAGCACTAGCATCAGTAGTTGGTCCCTTGGTTCTAGTAGTGTCAACAAAGTCATCAGGATGTTCAACAATTGATTTCCTAGTTTTCAACATAGACCCAATAGGCATCTAATCATCAGAATAAGAATCATCTTGCATGATTAGTCTTCTTTTCCTGACTGGAAAACATTCTTCTTTCTTCCCACTCTCACTCAGTGAGGCTTGTTTAGCTTTCTGTCCAAATGTGACAAATTTCTTAACTAGCCTTTTCTTTGTTATAACTGATGTCTTTTGAGAGACATCAGAGGAGGCTAATTTAGAAGCTGGGTGTGTTTGTTGTTTGGAAGAAGAAATGTTTGGGTTAGAAACAAGATAGGTAGTTTCTTGATTTTTAGCATCAGGAACTGTGACAGAGGTGCCAGCATCAGGATTTGCAGGCACTTGTGTAGGAGTAGGTCTATTTCTTAACAGAAATTGTCTGACCTCTCTAGGCAGGAAAGGAGATCCTGAAAATCCATTATTTTCATCCCTTTTAATGTGACCAGTGATAGCTTTTTCAGAAATTTGAAAAATAGGAATAATTCATCATCATCAAAAGAAGCATTAGGGCATAGAAAATTGAAAATAAGTTGTAGAAATCTAGTATACCCTATAACTCCTGATACATCTGCTCTCCTAGCAATTATAAATTGTAGTATAGTATTACCATAATCAAAATTACCAGAGTAAAGAAGAGAGTACCCAATTTTCTGAGAAGTGGATGGAAGAGCATCAAAATTTGTTGTTTTGTTCAAGAAACACCTGCTGATGCAATCAAAGAAGAAATTCCACTCTCTTTTCAGTTTGTCCTTGCCAGTTTTCCAATGGTTATGATTTCTCCTTTATGGCCCAAAGTCCTTAATGTTAGATATATTTGATAATGTCATGGCTAATATGTTTTATGTTTAGATTTCAGATCTTATTTGAACAGAACAAATCAGTACTTAACTGATCAGTACTTATACTGGAAGTCAGAACTTAAGGTACTGGAAGTCAGAACTTAAGGGATATCAGTACTTATGTTATCAGGAGATAGATATCAGAACTTAAGTGCTGAAGGACGATCAGATAAGGACAGTAGCTGATTAAAGTTAAGAAGATCAAGATAAACATAAGAAGAGATATGCATGAAGAAGGAATTCCGTGAAGAATGGAATACTTGGAATAGAAGATATCTGATTGATATATTTTAGGAAGCAGAATTATATTCCATATCAATTAGCGAATATCTTGTAACTGTGTAGTATATAAACACAGAAATAGAGTTTACACTAGAGGTGTTATCATTATCGAGAATATTATTTATTATAACTCTAGAAGCTCTCGTGATATTTTGTTCATCACTGAGAGATAACAGTTCCAGATTGTAACAGAGTTTATTGTTTAAATAAAGTTTGTTTTCTGTTACATAAGTTCTTGAAGTTTGATTTGATTGTAATAAACACTGTATTCACCCCCTCTACAGGAAAGTGTGACCTAACAAGTGGTATCAGAGCTATCTGTTAACACACATACAGTTAAAGATCCAAACACAATCATGTCTGACACAGAAACTCCAACTAAGCCTACCAAAACTGAGGAATCATCAAAGATATCAACTCAGAGTCGATATGAGACTATCAGAGTTCCCATATTAAGACCATCTGAATATCCCATATGGAAGGTAAGGATGACCATGTTTCTGGAAGCAACATATCCAGAATACCTTGATAGAATCAGGGAAGGGCCTCACAAACCTACCAAGCTCGCTGTTGTAGTTGCAGGTGAAGCAGCAATGACCGTACCAAAGGAAAAGACTGATTACACTGCTGAAGATATAGCATCTATTGCTAAGGATGCCAAGGTACGTCACTTATTGCATAGTGCCATTGATAATGTAATGTCAAATAGGGTAATCAACTGCAAGACTGCTAAGGAGATATGGGATGCACTGGAGACAAGGTGTCAAGGAACTGAAATAGTTAAGAAGAACAGGAAGACAATACTCACTCAAGAGTATGAACACTTTGACTCTAGGACTAATGAGTCATTGACTGATGTATATGATAGATTTGTCAAACTCTTGAATGACTTGTCATTAGTAAATAAGGAGCATGATCTTGAAGATACAAACCTCAAATTCCTGTTAGCTCTTCCTGAATGTTGGGATTTGAAGGCAACAACAATAAGAGACAACTACAATCTTGATGAAACAACTCTTGATGAAATCTATGGAATGCTCAAGACCCATGAACTTGAGATGGAACAAAGAAGCAAGAGAAAAGGAGGAAAGTCAAGGACAGTTGCTCTCAAGGTTGAAGAGGAATCCCCCAAACCACCTTCCTCAAAGAAAGATAAGGGTAAAGCTCTTATCATAAAATCTGATACTGAGTCATCAAGTTCTGAGAGTGATGATGACTCAGATTCTGAAAGCTTGCCTGAAACTGATGCTGATGAGGAGATGATGAAGCTGTGTGCTCTTATGGTGAAAGGAATCACAAAGATTGCATACAGGAAGTTCAGGAAGGGAAAGATGTTTTCCAGGAAAGGCATAAGTTCTGATAAGAAGAATTTCAGAAGATCTGAAGGAAAAGGAGGAAAGTCTGACAGAGGAGATTACGCTAATGTTAAATGTTATAATTGTGGTGAGAAAGGCCACATATCTCCTGATTGCAAGAAGACCAAGAATGACAAAGGCAAAGCTCTTGTCACAAAGCAGAAAAGCTGGACAGACACCTCAGACTCTGAAAGTGAGGAGAACTATGCATTGATGGCAAATGCTGATAAATCAAGTTCTGAGAGCAGTTCTGTAGCTGCTGAAACAAAGGTACCTCAGACTACTTATGCTTTTCATACTGATGATATTGATGAGTTGAGAAGATATCTTAAAACCATGTTTGTTAGTTATAGAGATCAAACTTTAACATGTGAAAGATTAACTTCTGAAAATCTTGCTTTTAAGAAAAGAAATGATTTCTTAGAAAAAGAGTTAGTCATGTTTCATCAAACTCAGCAGGATAGAGATAATGCTTTTTATATTAGGGATGAAGTGCTAAAAATGAATGAATCTCTAAAAACTGAGTTAGAAAAGGAGAGAGAGATTATCAGAACTTGGACTAACTCTGGCAAAACAACTCAAAATTTGCTAAGCAGTGGAAACTGGAAAGAGGGTTTAGGCTATGGAGTAAATGAAAAAGGAACTGTAGAAATTAAGCCTGTTGATAAGCAAAAGCCGAAGTTAAAACCTGTTAAGTTTGTAACTGAAAAATCCGAAAATGAGAAATCAGAAGTTAAAAAGGAATTAGCCTCTGACAAACTAAAACAGGAAAAGACAGCTGAAGTTAACATAGGCTTAATGACGAAGAAGCAGCTTAAGCATAAGCTGAAAGATGTTAAGGATGCAAACAAGGTAAAATCACCTAGGAAAAACAGGAATGGAAAGGAAGGTGTGAATAAAAGCAATAACTATAAATCTGTTCCTGATGCTCCTAGGAAAGCATGTCATAACTGTGGAAGTTCTAACCATCTGGCTTCTTTTTGCAGGAAGAATAAGAATATTAACTCCTTATCTACAAAGTCAGGAGTTAAGAGTCAGTCTGTTAGATACAAACCACAAAATCCTTGTTTTCATTGTGGTAGTTTATGGCATTCCATTTATACTTGTAAGGAATATCATAGTTTGTACTATGATTATTATCAAATAAAACCTTCTTTAAAGAAAGTTTCTGTTGTTCCTTCTAGTATAAGGTCTGATAAGAAAACTGTTAACATAAAATCTGATGTTAAATCCGCTGCAAATGTTAACAAACCTAAAAAGGCCAAAGGATCCAAGCAAGTCTGGGTCCTTAAAACTAATAATTAGTGGTCTTTTTGATTGCAGGGCAACAGGAAAAATATTCTAGTTCTGGACAGTGGATGTTCAGGACATATGACTGGAAATAAGGCCCTGCTATCAGACTTTGTGGAGAAAGCTGGCCCAAGTGTTTCTTATGGAGATGGCAACATTGGAAAAACCTTGGGATATGGCAATATCAATCTTGGGAATGTCATTATTAAAGATGTAGCTCTGGTCTCAGGACTTAAACACAACTTACTGAGTATAAGTCAAATCTGTGACAGAGGTTATCATGTTGATTTCTTTGCAGAACATTGTGAAATAGTTAGTAAATCTAAAGGAAAAATTGTTCTGAAGGGATTCAGGCGTGGTAACATTTATGAAGCTAAGCTTTCAACAAGTTCTGATGGTTCTGCAATCTGTTTAGTGAGTAGAGCCTCAACTGAAGAAAGCTGGAATTGGCACAAGAAACTCTCTCATTTAAACTTCAACAAGATAAATGAACTGATCAAGAAAGATCTTGTGAGAGGACTGCCAAAATCAGTGTTTGTTCCTGATGGTCTTTGTGACTCATGTCAGAAGGCTAAACAAAGAAAATCTTCGTTCAAGAGCAAGACTGAATCATCAATTCTTGAGCCTTACTATCTACTTCATGTTGATCTATTTGGTCCAGTGAATGTCATGTCTATTGCAAAGAAGAAATATGCGTTGGTCATAGTAGATGAGTTCACCAGATACACATGGGTGTATTTCTTGCACACAAAAAGTGAAACTGCATCTATCCTGATTGATCATGTCAAACATCTGGATAAATTGATCAAAGATTCTGTGAAAATTTTGAGGAGTGATAATGGCACTGAATTCAAGAATTTGATAATGGAAGAGTTCTGCAAAAATCATGGAATAAAGCAGGAATTTTCTGCTCCTGGAACTCCACAGCAAAATGGAGTTGTTGAAAGGAAGAATAGAACTCTAATTGAAGCTGCACGAACAATGCTTGAAGAAGCAAAGCTTCCAACCTATTTCTGGGCTGAAGCTGTGCAGACTGCTTGTTTTACTCAAAATGCAACACTCATTAACAAGCATGGAAAAACACCATATGAGATGGTGAAGAACAAGAAGCCAAATCTCAAATACTTTCATGTATTTGGATGTAAGTGTTTTGTTCTCAAGACTCATCCTGAACAGCTATCCAAGTTTGATCTAAAAGCTGATGAGGGAATCTTTGTAGGATATCCACTTTCTACAAAAGCCTTCAGAGTCTATAATTTGAGAACAAAAGTGGTCATGGAATCTATCAATGTCTCTTTTGATGACAAGAAGATCACTGGACTTGAAGATTGCATTGATCATAATAAGCTGAGATTTGAAAATGAAGATTCATATTCTGATACCTCAAGTCCTGACAGTCTAAGTCCTGATACTGTAAATTCTGATGGATTAAACTCTGATGTTATTGAAACTGTGGTGACTACGTCAAAGGAAGATGCACCATTGCAGGGGGAGCATACTCAAGATTTTATCACATCTCAAGAAGCATCAGAACATACATCTGGCTCGTCAAATTCTGATTCGTCAAGTTCTGATAAGCCAAGTACTGACAGTGCTGAAAATCTAAATACTGAAGGATCCAACTCAGAGAGCATAGTTTCAGGGGGAGCATCAGAAAATGAAATCGAAGACAGCATGAATTATGGGGGAGCATCCAGTTCTAGAGAAAATCTTCCATCTGCAAGGAAGTGGACAAAATCACATACACCTGATTTAATAATTGGAAATCCTGAGGCAGGTGTCAGAACTAGAACAGGTACTTCGAATGAATGTCTTTACAATTCTTTTCTCTCTCAGTCTGAGCCAAAGAAAGTGGAAGAAGCTCTTCAAGATGCTGATGTTGAGAAACTCACTAACAAGTATAGCAACATAGAGGCAAGTGTATAAAGAATTTAACAAGTTTAGGCCAAGACCACAGTTAACAAAACAAAACATGCAGGTAAACAAAATCAGTAACTGAAATAACGAAGAGAGAAAGAGAGATGTACCCGAAACCATAGCTTTCAACAGTGACTGAAATAAAGGTTTACAGATACAAAATGCCAAGAAAATAATCACAGCTGAGTCACCAGGCCTTGCTCGAAGTCCTGGCTGCTCTTGAAGAGATTATTGCCCCCTACCTGCTGCGTTTGGGATGTGCGCAATATCTCCACCAGGATAAAACAGCTCGGAGTTTATGTTAACAGCAACAACAAAACCTCCACTTCGACCAGCACCTCAGTCACCGGAAAATATCAGCACTTCAGGACTTATGGGAGAGAAATGCAGAGAGGTTGAAGAGAAGAGATAAGAATGTAGTGTGTTGTATTCATTCAGTTTAGCCTCTATTTATAGGAGAGGAAAAATGAAACTGTCCACACACTTAATGTCTGAATTAAACTGCTCCATTAATGAAAAAATCAAAACTGATCAGATTTTGAATTCATAAATGAAAAAATCAAAACTGAACAGCTTTTGAATTTAAATTATTTGTAACAGCTTTTCACATTAACACCCACATTATTATCAGAACTTAAGTTAAATTCTGATTTGACTCATCAGTACTTAAGTTCTGATTCGACTCATCAGTACTTAAGTTCTGATTCTGATATCAGAACTTATTAAGTTCTGATTTTATTCATCAGTTCTTAAGTTCTGATTCTTATATCAGAACTTGTTACAGATTAGATTATTTGCAGGTTCAATATATTTAGACTACTTAGCCTATTTCAGAACCCAGCCTAATAATCCAATCACCGATAAATAAATTCGAATTAAAATAATTCTCAAATAAATAAAATCCTCGCCCAGGTCGCCTCGCGTACGCGAGATGCCGAGACATTCGCCCAAATCGCCCTTCGACCCGGCCCGGCCCGGTCCGGTCCGGTGCGGTGCGTGGCGGGGCGGGGCGGGGCGCGCGTGTGTGTGTGTGTGTGTGCGCGTGAAGCACACAACAACACAATGGACCATCACACACCTTAGTAGTTGTATACTACTCATGTGGGTAATACCATATAAAGCACACAACCCCCTTTATTTATTTCAATGTGGGACAAACATTCTCAAATTTTCCAAGCTTTTTCAAGCTACTTTCTTCTCTCATTTCATATGGATTTCATTAAGAAAATTCTTAAAACCATACATGAAAATTTAAGTTCAAATATCATTGAACAATTTCCAATCATTAGATTTTAGGATTAACATCAAGAACATAATTAAATTAAGCTCTAAAATCCTAATTTTCTAACAATCCCCCACAAATCCATACAGAAATGTGATCAATTTCCCATCATGACTTGTTTTTCAGAGTCGGTACCCTTCCGGGTTTGAACCCTCCTAATTCCTCTACTTCAATGGCTAACGGACTCAGATGGAATGTTTCACCTTGAATCTTAATCCGTTTAGTATAACCATATTCCATAGACGACGACAAGTCAAAGGTTATGGTGCCAATCTACGGCTTTGAGACATTAATGGTCATGTCTCGATCCTGTTCGTCGAATGCTTCAAGGATTAACCCTATCCTCTAATTGCGACCACACAATTACATTCGCTTAGCTGGGCATCTCCAGAGATATACTGCCTCTATCTCGTCAAATGACTTGATCCCATTCAGAGTTTCAACACTCTTGCTTTTCTGGCAGTGTCAGTACCTTCTAGGTTTACAGGGGATAGACTCAGATACTATAGTATCATCTATGTAGCAAAGGTACTACCAACTAATCCTTACAGCTTGTTATTACCCATTGAATACACTTCAAGGGATCTCCTCTCATGTGTATTGGGTTCCCACTGTTGATGAATTATGATGGGTTGACAATCCCATCCCCAACCTTGACTTAAGGACCACTGCAGGTTCCAGTCCTTTAGTAAGAGGATCAGCTATATTATTCTGAGTTCCTATGAACTCTATAGCTATGATCCTATCAGTCACTAAACCCCTTATAGACTTGAGTCTAACTTGGATGTGTCTCTTAGTTTTAGCATTATGCTTTTTACTGCTAATCTTGTCGATAGTTGTTCGACTATCACAGTGAATAGCAATAGCAGGAAGCGGTCTGCTTACTACAGGTATTGCAGACATAAGTCCATGTAACCATTCAGCCTCCGTCCCTGTGGCATCAAGTGCACACAACTCAGCCTCAAAAGTAGACCGAGTAACAATAGTCTGTCTACTTGACTTCCAGGATATTGCTCCACCAGCCAAGGTGAACACGTATCCAGTCACTCCATTGGAACCAGACTTCTTAGCTATCCAACTTGCATCACTGTACCCTTCAAGCACACCAGGAAATCTCCTGTAGTGTAAACTAAGGTACATTGTGCCTTTTAGATATCTAAGTACTCTATCAAGAGCATCCCAATGAGTTCTGTTTGGACAGCTTGTATATCTCGCCAATTTAGACACAGAATATGAAATATCTGGTCTAGTACAGTTAGCAAGATACTGCAAGCTCCCAATAATCTGAGAATACCTTAACTGAGACACAGGCACTCCTGAAGTATTCTTGACAAGGGCAACTTTCGAATCATAAGGTGTACTAGCGATTCTACACTGTGAATAACCATATTTCTCAAGTATAGATTTCTCTATATAATGAGATTGAGTCAAGGTTATTCCTTCAGTGGACTGAATCAATTTGATTCCAAGAATCACACTTGCCTCACCCATATCCTTCATTTCAAAATGCCTTTTCAAGAATTCTTTAGTCTCGTTAATAATCTCAATATTGGTTCCAAACAATAAAATATCATCCACATATAGGCACAAGATAACACACTCATTACCTTTAACTTTAGTGTAGACACACTTATCACTTTCATTAATCTTATAACTGAAAGGCAATATAGTTTCATCAAACTTTTTATGCCAATCTCTGGGAGCTTGTTTCAAGCCATAGATGGACTTGATCAACTTACATACTTTCCTTTCATTGCCTGATGCAACAAATCCATCAGGCTGATCCATATAAATCTCTTCCTCAAGTTCACCATGAAGAAAAGCTGTCTTTACATCCATCTGATGAATGATAAGACCATGGACTGAAGCCAATGCTATAAGCATTCGGATTGTTACCATTCTTGCAACCGGAGAGTATGTATCAAAATAATCAATTCCTTCCTTTTGCTTAAAACCCTTAGCTACCAGTCTAGCTTTGTACTTATCTATTGAGCCGTCAGGATTCAACTTCCTTTTAAAGACCCATTTGCACCCAATAGTAGAACACCCAGGAGGGAGATCAACCAACTCCCATGTTCCATTGGAAACAATAGAGTCAATTTCACTCTTGACAGCGCCCTTCCAGTGCCTTGACTCAGAAGAATCCATAGCTTGCCGGAAAGTTAAAGGTTCGTCCTCGATATTGTAAGTGATGAAATCACCTCCAAAATCCTTGACTATTTTTTCACGCTTACTCCTCCTTGGTTCCTCTAATTCCTTAGGAATAGAGCTACTACTAGGTTCCGCCCCCATATTTGTCATCTTTTCCACATGATCAGGAATAGAACTTGATGTGTGAGTAGGATCTTCCTCAGAAGTCGTTTCAGGTATTCCAGTCTTCATAGGGTAGACATCCTCAAAGAATGTCGCATCTCGAAATTCAACTATCGTGTTTGCCACTATACCATCTATGTCAGATTTTAACACTAAAAATCTCATAGCTGTAGTGGTTTCAAGATAGCCCAGAAAGATACAGTCAACAGTCTTTGGACCTAGTTTCTTTCTCTTGTGTTCAGGAACAAGCACCTTAGCAAGGCACCCCCACACACGAAGATACTTAAGACTAGTCATCCTGCCTTTCCATAACTCCAAGGGTGTTTTATCCATGTGTTTCAGAGGGACTCTATTCAAAATATGGCAAGCCGTATTTAGAGCCTCTCCCCACATGTATTTAGGCAACCCAGAGTTAATAAGCATACTATTAATCATATCTTTAAATGTTCTGTTCTTTCGCTCAGCAACCCCATTAGACTCAGGTGTGTATGGTGGAGTAACTTCATGAACTATACCATTGTTTGCACAAAATTCATTAAAAGCATTACTCGTATACTCACCACCTCTATCAGATCTCAATCTTTTAAGTAACTTACTAGTTTGTTTTTCTACTTCGGTTTTATATATAATGAATTTACTAAGTGCTTCATCCTTATGTCTAAGTAAATAAACATAACAATATCTACTACTATCATCTATAAAAGTAATGAAGTATCTAAACTGGTCCTTGGTCAACACACCACCAAATTCACAAATATCAGTGTGTACTAAATCTAACAAGTCTGAATCCCTAACAACGTTATGAAAAGGTTTCCTTATCTGTTTAGCAGACACACATACTTGACATTTAGAATTCTTTTCTATGGTATATTTTGGAATCAACTCTAAGTTCATCATGTTCTTAAGAGCACCAAAGTTTAAATGACCTAGTCTAGCATGCCATATATTTGAGGATTCAATACAATTAACAGTAGGAATAACATTATTATTCAAACTTCCCAAAATGGGATCCACATTAATAACAAATAAACCATTTGACAAGTAACCCTTGCCAAAGAATGTACCAGTGTGAATAAGAACTACTTTATTACACTTAAACAAAATTTCAAAACCACTAGAAACTAAACAGCTTCCACTTATTATATTTCTACGCATGTTGGGAACATGATGCACTCTCGTCAGAGATAGAATACGTCCTGAAGGGAACTTCAGATCCACGTTTCCAACTCCATGTACTTGAGCAACACTAGCATTCCCCATCTTCACAGTCAAGCTATGACTCTGTTGATAAGATACAAATAAACTAATATCAGCACAAATATGTACATTAGCTCCAGTATCTATCAACCATTCATTTGACAGATAGGTAGAAAATATCACAGGGTTGTAGGATACATACCGGTCAACGTTGGTTTCAGAAGCCGTAGCCTCACCAACAACCATGTTCACTACAGGCCCACTTGCGGTTCCAAGCACAACATTTGCTTGTGCTACCTCGGTTTTCTTCGCTTTCTTCGTAGGGCAGTCCTTACTCCAGTGCCCAACCTGCCCACAAGACCAGCATGGTTTGTTTGCCTTGGGTTTCTTGGCCTTGTCCTTGTCACTCTTAGGTTTATTACTATTAGCTTTCTTAGCAAAAGCCTTCCTCTTTTGTCCTACAGTTGCTATGTTTACCTTCGAGGTACCGTGTTCAGTTGGCATCACATGTCCCTGTTTGGACTTGTGTTGTTCTTGTACCGAGATGTCCAGCATAAGGTTGGTCCAGGTGATCTCTCCTTTCTGTCTTTTCAGGGAGAGAGAGAACTCTTCCCAAGACTTCGGGAGCTTTTCAATCACACTCATCACCTTGAACTTCTCCGGGAGATTCATTCCAGACTCCTTCAAAGCATGCACTATCATCTCGAACTCATGCACCTGCTCAGTCATGGACTTATTGTCCACCAGCTTGAACTCGAGGAACCTTGCCACAGAATACTTTTCTAGACCTTGTGAGTCAGTATTATGTGTCTGGTCCAGCTTCTCCCATAAGAGTTTTGCAGAGTAGGCATCAGAAGAATAGACATCAAACAAAGTGTTTGTTAGTGCCGCCAGAATGGCCGCCCTAGCCACTCCATCCTTCTCAGCCCACTTCGCAAAAGCCTTAACTGTGTCAGCCTTCTCTTGATCCACTACTGGTTTCTCATATTCCACAACCGGCCACAGACCCTTTATAGTCAACCACAACTTCATCCTTTTCTGCCAGCGAGAAAAGCCAATGCCACCGTTGAATTTCTCCGGTAAACCGGTTAGTTCAACAGCTTGTGGGAAACTATAGGTGGTCCAATCAATGGCCCCAGCAGTTACACCCGAACTGCTACCACCACCAACGATAACCTCACTTTCGTTAACCATTATGCTAAATTCTATATAACCAATAATCTCTTCAAGAATGTTGAGAAACTCACTAACAAGTATAGCAACATAGAGGCAAGTGTATAAAGAATTTAACAAGTTTAGGCCAAGACCACAGTTAACAAAACAAAACATGCAGGTAAACAAAATCAGTAACTGAAATAACGAAGAGAGAAAGAGAGATGTACCCGAAACCATAGCTTTCAACAGTGACTGAAATAAAGGTTTACAGATACAAAATGCCAAGAAAATAATCACAGCTGAGTCACCAGGCCTTGCTCGAAGTCCTGGCTGCTCTTGAAGAGATTATTGCCCCCTACCTGCTGCGTTTGGGATGTGCGCAATATCTCCACCAGGATAAAACAGCTCGGAGTTTATGTTAACAGCAGCAACAAAACCTCCACTTCGACCAGCACCTCAGTCACCGGAAAATATCAACACTTCAGGACTTATGGGAGAGAAATGCAGAGAGGTTGAAGAGAAGAGATAAGAATGTAGTGTGTTGTATTCATTCAGTTTAGCCTCTATTTATAGGAGAGGAAAAATGAAACTGTCCACACACTTAATGTCTGAATTAAACTGCTCCATTAATGAAAAAATCAAAACTGATCAGATTTTGAATTCATAAATGAAAAAATCAAAACTGAACAGCTTTTGAATTTAAATTATTTGTAACAGCTTTTCACATTAACACCCACATTATTATCAGAACTTAAGTTAAATTCTGATTTGACTCATCAGTACTTAAGTTCTGATTCGACTCATCAGTACTTAAGTTCTGATTCTGATATCAGAACTTATTAAGTTCTGATTTTATTCATCAGTTCTTAAGTTCTGATTCTTATATCAGAACTTGTTACAGATCAGATTATTTGCAGGTTCAATATATTTAGACTACTTAGCCTATTTCAGAACCCAGCCTAATAATCCAATCACCGATAAATAAATTCGAATTAAAATAATTCTCAAATAAATAAAATCCTCGCCCAGGTCGCCTCGCGTACGCGAGATGCCGAGACATTCGCCCAAATCGCCCTTCGACCCGGCCCGGCCCGGTCCGGTCCGGTGCGGTGCGTGGCGGGGCGGGGCGGGGCGCGTGTGTGTGTGTGTGTGTGCGCGTGAAGCACACAACAACACAATGGACCATCACACACCTTAGTAGTTGTATACTACTCATGTGGGTAATACCATATAAAGCACACAACCCCCTTTATTTATTTCAATGTGGGACAAACATTCTCAAATTTTCCAAGCTTTTTCAAGCTACTTTCATCTCTCATTTCATATGGATTTCATTAAGAAAATTCTTAAAACCATACATGAAAATTTAAGTTCAAATATCATTGAACAATTTCCAATCATTAGATTTTAGGATTAACATCAAGAACATAATTAAATTAAGCTCTAAAATCCTAATTTTCTAACAGCTGATTGGGTGCAAGCAATGCAGGAAGAGTTGAATGAATTTGAAAGAAACAAAGTCTGGACCTTAGTGCCAAGACCCAAGAATAGATCGGTTGTTGGTACAAAGTGGGTATTCAGAAACAAAACTGACAGTGATGGCATAATTGTAAGGAACAAGGCAAGGCTGGTTGCAAAAGGATATTCTCAACAGGAGGGAATTGACTATGATGAAACATTTGCTCCAGTTGCTAGGTTAGAAGCCATAAGGATATTCATGGCTTATGCTGCTCACAAAAAGTTTACTGTCTTTCAAATGGATGTGAAAAGTGCTTTTCTCAATGGAGAATTGGAAGAGGAAGTATATGTTGAACAACCTCCAGGCTTTGTAGATTCCAAACATCCAGATTATGTCTACAGGCTTGATAAAGCACTTTATGGACTTAAGCAAGCTCCTAGAGCATGGTATGAGACTTTAGCTCAGTTTCTTCTGGAAAGTGGATTCAACAGAGGAACTATTGACAAAACATTGTTCTATCTCAACCATGGCAAGGACTTACTTTTGATCCAGATTTATGTTGATGATATCATTTTTGGGTCTCCAAATGCCAAACTTTGCAAAAAGTTTGCCAATCTAATGCAATCAAGATATCAGATGAGTATGATGGGAGAACTTAGTTATTTTCTGGGCCTTCAAGTCAAGCAGAGTGAAGAAGGAACTTTTATTTGTCAATCTAAGTACACCAGAAACTTGCTGAAAAAATTTGGAATGCAAGACTGTTCAAGTGCATCCACTCCCATGGCCACTGCAACAAAACTGGATAAGGATACTGGTAATTCAGTAGATATTACTGATTACAGAGGTATGATTGGCTCACTTCTCTATCTAACTGCTAGTAGACCAGATATCATGTTTGCTACCTGTCTTTGTGCAAGATTTCAAGCAGATCCAAGAGAACCTCACTTAACAGCTGTAAAAAGAATCTTTAAGTATCTTAAAGGAACAGCTGATCTAGGATTATGGTATCCTAGAGAATCAGATTTTAAATTAATAGGTTACTCAGATGCAGATTTTGCAGGTTGCAAAATTGACAGGAAAAGCACAAGTGGAAGCTGCCAATTTCTTGGAGGCAGATTGGTTTCTTGGTATAGCAAGAAACAAAAGTCAATTTCCACATCAACTGCAGAAGCAGAGTATATTGCTGCAGGAAGCTGCTGTGCACAGATTCTCTGGATGAAGAATCAGTTACTGGATTATGGGTTAACATATTTCAAAATCCCTATTTACTGTGATAATCAAAGTGCTATTGCTATGACAGGTAATCCAGTTCAACACTCTATGACAAAGCACATCAGCATCAGGTACCATTTCATCAGGGAACATGTGGATGAAGGTACAGTGGAATTGCATTTTGTTCCCACAGATCAACAAGTAGCAGATATCTTCACAAAACCACTGTGTGAAGCTACCTTTTCAAAATTGGTAAATGAACTTGGAATGATTTCAGGTTCTCTCTCTAAATCTGCTTAAACTTGTTCTATGTTATCAGACTTTATGATCAGTATTTACAGAATTAATCTCTTTGTATATTCTGTGCATTAATTGATAAATGTCTTCAAGTACTGACTGTTGTCTGATATATGTGTCTAAACTCTGATAAGTGATATGTCTGTTTCAGTAACTCTTCTATCCTATGAGGATAACTGTGCTAGATACTGACCTACTAGTCTTCAATAAACAAATGATCCCATGAAAGAAGTAGTTATTTCTGTGGAAATCTTATGACACAAGCAAATTCTGATAACTGAGCTTAGTTAAGTTTACTTTGTATATCTTATTACTAAGTCACAAATTAGAATAATGCTACTCATCTGTTTAAGTTCTGATTCTAGTAAAACTGCTGAATGTACTAAGTGCTGATAAACCTCACTTATCAAAAGAAGAAGAACAATAATCAAAGAATAATATCAGGTACTCCTTTGAGATCTAGAGTAAAAATGTGAAAGGGACGACCCAAGTGCATTGCTGGTATTAAGTAAATATGCATTAGAAAAGCAAAATATTTTCTTGGTGACTTTTCACACTCTATGATTACTGGAGAAATACTCTGATAATAGCATAAATTCTAATAAACAGTCGTGACTCACTTACACTGAGAAGCCTCTGTAAAATAGAATTTCAAAAGATGCATAAAATTAGCACAAAAACAGTAGAGGTGAACTCATGCATGAACTCATTTATCAGTAGGTTTCAGGATAATGACAGATCTTTAGCAAAATTTTAATTATGACTTATTTCTAAGATGTACTGAAGTAGATCAGACTTTACTCTTTGTCTGTTATTTAGCTTAATGCACACACACATCACTCCATATGAATGATGAAATTTCTGTGGTGGTCTATGTTATTTTAGATAAACAGTCATTGTGTCACTTCTGCACAAATTCTGAGGACAAGTTCTAGTTACACGTTCTGATGATTAATTTCTGACGTTCATAACTAAGAACTTGTATGAGTATTTACTAAGATAGATATTCCTTGTTCGAGTTAAGACATTATGTTCTGATGACTGTTAAGTTCTGGTATAGGTCTAAGTTCTGATTTTTCAGTCTAACCCTTTACTTAACTTATCTGTGAGTAAAATTTGGTAACAGTCTCAGATTAATTTCGAAATGTTGAAGTGGAAGATTAATAGTCTATGGTTAAAACATAATGGCACTCGTCCTTGAACAGTTCACTCTTGTTCCATGTGCACATTCCTTTTCCAATGACTGTTATTCTTTTTCAAAGTCTAGGGAGACGAGGTAGATTTAATTCTACCTGTCTGCATTCAATATCTTCGCGTCTCCTTGCATTCTCTTGCCTATATACACAGCCACTTCACATTAGTCTTTTCATCACACTTGTATCACAAATTCAGTCTTGTTTTTCATTTACTATCACAAATGGCTGAATTTGGCTGGTTCTACAATTACGGTGATGAGACTGTGCATGTCTTTTTGAATGGAATTCCAACTCCCTACCCTATCACCAACATCCCTCACAATCTCTGGATTCAATTTCCAGAGGTTATCAAACGTGATCTGGTGGCCGTTCGAAGAGACCTTCACCTTCGTCGTATCCGTCAGCAAGAGCGAATCATACGACTCGCCATCTTGTTTGTCGAAGATAGGAAGAGGAAGATGACTTAATCTCGTCTTCTTCCTGTTCTTCTTCATCCTCAGCTTTGTCAGGCTTCTTAGCTAGGACTAAAGCTGTTGACGTTAGGATTAGAAGCTTAGGGAAAATCTTGTATTGATGTAATTTCTATTTCATTTATGTATTGACTTGATATATTAATGAAAACTGTTTTTACTTCAAGATTTTGTCTCTGAGTTATTTTATCTTGTGTTGTTAAATCCTGCTTGATATTCTGATGACCATTTAAATTTTGTCTTAAGTTCTGATTTAAGTTCTGATTCTTTGTCAGCACTTATTCATCGAAATTATCTCGGTCATTTTTAACATGATTCATTTTCAGAATATTAATGTTGCAGTGCAAAATAACCAATCAGTGATAACGGGTTAAAATTTGAATTGTTTCCCTTGATAAATGGAACAGTTTTTCCTTGAAACTCGGCAAATGGGTAAGTATTGATTACTGTTTTCTCGAGCCCAGTAACTATCCGTTATTACTGCATGTCTGACAGGTGTCCAACGGTAATATTTCTTTTGTATAAGTACAGCAGAGAGAAGATTTCTTTAATCTTTTTAATTTCTTCATCTTCTATCTCTCTTCTTACTTTTACTCTCCTTCACTTTACTATTTCCGTTGTTTTCATACAGATATTATCTCAAACACCTAACAGGCATACTTGAATTTCAATATTTTTCACATGGCACCAAAGGATTTAATCATTGATGGAGCAAAGTTTGTTCCAAACAACTATGCTGCAATTCTTGATCATGCTGACGCTCCATCTGAATTGCATTTTGTGCAAGATCTTCTTGCACATAGTGAGGTTGGGTACGCCTTAACTCAGCCTGAATTATTTTCAAGTCAACAAGTTCTGCGGTTCTGGAGGACTGGAATTTTTGATGATGGTGGTAAACGAGGAACTCCCAGTATTATCTTCCAAGTGGGTGATTCTTCCTATGTAGTCACTCCTGGTACAGTACGAAGAGCATTACATCTTCCAGAAGATTGTACCTTCTCTATACCAGAGGAATCAGAACTTCGGGGGTTAATGACTGATTTGGGATATGAACAGAGTCTGACGAAACTTGGACAGTTGAAACGGGCTCATATCAGAAGAGAATGGAGTTTCTTCTTCGATTGCATCACCAAGGCTTTTGGGAACAAATGTTCTAATTATGATGCTATCCCAATTCTGAGTCAGCACATCGGGTATGCTATTATCCATCAAACTCATTTTGATTTTGCAACTGGAATAATTGGTTTTATTGGGGATAGGATGACAGAGGATCGAGATGTTGTTTATTTTGCTAGATTCTGTCAACTTATTTATACGTATTGTACTGCTGAACCCCAGTTAGTCAGCACTCAAACCTCACCTTTTAAGGTTGCAAAAAGGTACTTTAACGACCTGATAAATGCTGACACAAAGAAATCAATGGTGAGACAATTACAGATTCCTCAGTCTGTGAAACAGATTCTGGTAAATGCTGATCCAGCTACTTACAAATCTGTTTACTCAAATGTTCAACCAACTCACCATAACCAAAATCCATCAACCTCAGTCCCTACCTCTCATTCTACTCAACCTACCCTCAGAACTTATCTCAAATCATATCTCTCCACTTCACAGACTGCTCAACCTTCTTCTTCAGCACCTACTGTGAAGCCTACATCCTCTAAGCCAAAGAGAACAAAGACTGTTCCTCAAACATCTCAGAAGAAGAGGAGGATTACTTTGAGAGATGAAACAGATTCTGAAGATCAGGTTCCTTCTTCAGAACCTATGATTTATGAAGCTGAGAAGGCAACTTCTCAGAAGGATTCTGCAATTGGGGGTTCTAGGCTTCTCAAGAGGCTTAGACGTATGACTGTTCCTGCAACTCCCAAGGAATCCAAATCAACAAGGAAGTACAAGAAACAGAGGGCACAGAGGCCAGTTTCAGATGATGAGGAGGAAGCAGCTAAGGAAGGGGATCAGGAATCTCTGATCTCACAAGACAAGGAATTTGCTCCAGTCACTTCTTCTCCATCAACTCCATTTCAGGAACCTGTATCTGACAAGGCTAATTTACCTTCTTTATCTCTTGTTGATCCAGGCACAAGTGCTGAAATTGATATTCAGAACTTGGTTGTGCCTGAAATACTTTTCTTAGAAGCTCCAACAGCAAATAATCCTTCCACAACACCTGTTACTGATGCTGTTCAAACTCCTGAGTTATCACTAACACCTTCTCTGCATCAAGATGATGATCAGATTTTAGGTGAGCATCAGGATATGGCTGTTGATCAGAACTTAGTATCAGATCAGCAATTAGAGGATGTTGAAGCCTCCATTGCTACTCATACAGTTGTCTTATCAGAAGATACTGATTCTTTAAGTTCTGATGCTGCAAATGTTGGAGATACTGGTGAAGCTGCTACAACTGTAGATGCTGATGCAGCAGGTCCTTCAGGACATACTCCTCCACTGACTCTTCCTAAGTCTGAACTGCTAAAGGAGTTTGTTATCAGGGATGCACCAGTACCTTGGAGTGAAACTCCTGCAGGACAGGAGTGGACTAAGGAATGGAACTCAGTTTCATGTGTTCCAAATGCTTTACATCTTGCTGAGCACTTGACTAAAGCTGATGAAATGTTAAATTCTGATGATTTTAAAACCCAGCTTAGAGTCACTGCATTGAGTACTAAACATCTACAAGGTCTTCATTCCAACACTCATGCAGAGCTACACAAGATTCAGGAGAACTTTATTAAACAGGAACAAGTTTGGAAACTTGATAAGAAAAAGTTCTTCCAACCTACCATTGACAGGGTTGCTTATATTGAGAAAACTCAAGAGAAGCAACAAGCTCAGATTGATCAAATTCTGACAAATCAAGCTTCTCAGCAATCGCAACTTACTGAAATCCAGACCTCAGTGGAACTACTTATCTCTCTTTTATTACCTGCTGATGCCAAAAAGGGGGAGAAGGTAATTAAGTCCAAATGCAAAACCAACAAGTCACTGCAAGGACAGGATGATGGAAAAGATGACCAAGGAAACTCTGGAATGGGTAGTGGTCATAGTCAAGGTAGAAGATTTACATCAAGACAAGCTAGTCACAGAACAAGTTCTGATACTGGGAAAAGAATAAGTTCTGCTGCTGGTAAAAGGATAAGTTCTGATGAACTTCTAGATCTTGATAAGGAAATGTCAAGACAGTTATTTCTTCAAGAAAATCCAGGGATGGACTTGGAAAGTTTAAAGGAAGAAGAAGCCAGACTTAAATCAGAGAAAGTCACATCTAAATCTGAAGCTTCTGGTAAAAAGTTACTTCCAAAACCTAAAGGCATTGTGATCAAAGAGAGGATACATACTGAAGAAACTTTGGCTAGATCACAACCACAGATAGATCCAAGATCCAAGGGTAAAGAAAAGGTTGGTGAACCTATCAAGCCTTATGTACCTCCTGAGGAAGAAGAAATTACTGATGGAAAACATAATCTTGCTCTGACTTCAAGAAAAATTCTTAAAACAACCTCTGACATGGCTCAAGTTGTTCAGAGTCAAGAAATTGTAAGTTCTGATATTCAGAAGAAGCAAGTAACCTCTGACAGTGCTCAAGTTAACTTGATATCAGAAGATAAATCTAAAACACTCCTACCAGGATTCACTAAAGCAAAACAGACTCAATCTTTGAAGACTACTTTAAGTGGTTTTGAAGCAAGAGTAGTTACTGGAAAGGAAGCTAGAGATAAAACTGGATTGGGAAGTGCTGATGAAAGAAGAGTACACAACACTACTGATGATCCAACTTCCTTGAGTGAACCAGGTATTGGAGCAACTCCTGAGAGATTGAATCAACTAGAATCTGTACAGATGGTTTACCATACCTACTTGAAAGAATACATCATGTTGTATTTCATGACAGATGGTAGGGTTTATCATATAAGACAAAATGCCATTCCATTGAAGTATTTTGAAGAATTGGAGCATGTATTATTCTTACTTCAAGTGGATGACAGAATAACAGAGACTGCTGCAAACTACTTAAAGGAACAGATTCAGAGACAGAAAAGACTTTATTCTGTTAAGTCTGACAGCAGATATGTTCCAAAGTACAGAAATCACAATGGTGATATTTTTGATATGAAGCCTAATACTGCACAGATCAGAACATATCTTGGTATTAAGGGGCTTGAATTCAATCTAGAGTCTAACAAAGCTTATGTCATAAGACTAGATCGGGAGTTGAGAAAAGCAAAGATTAATGATCTCAGAGCTGCAATATTTCAAACTGGTGAAGATACTGCAGAGCTTAAAGATGTCAAACGGAGAATGATTGATGAACTCAGATATGCTGAGAAATGTTTGTTGAAGAATTATCTCAGAACAACTTCTGACATCAGAGAGATCGGAAAATGATGAAGCCAAGTCGAAGATCTACAACTGCTTAAATTCTGATATTTATACAGGTTGAAGTTGTTATCAGAAGTTGAATTGGTAAAAACTTTAAGGACTGTAAGTTGTAGTTATCTTGTCTATTTCTCATGCATTTGTACTTAATGTTTTTGACATCATCAAATATCTGTTAAACTTGTATATTTTGTTAATTTACAAGTTGGGGGAGATTGTTAGATATATTTGATAATGTCATGGCTAATATGTTTTATGTTTAGATTTCAGATCTTATTTGAACAGAACAAATCAGTACTTAACTGATCAGTACTTATACTGGAAGTCAGAACTTAAGGTACTGGAAGTCAGAACTTAAGGGATATCAGTACTTATGTTATCAGGAGATAGATATCAGAACTTAAGTGCTGAAGGACGATCAGATAAGGACAGTAGCTGATTAAAGTTAAGAAGATCAAGATAAACATAAGAAGAGATATGCATGAAGAAGGAATTCCGTGAAGAATGGAATACTTGGAATAGAAGATATCTGATTGATATATTTTAGGAAGCAGAATTATATTCCATATCAATTAGCGAATATCTTGTAACTGTGTAGTATATAAACACAGAAATAGAGTTTACACTAGAGGTGTTATCATTATCGAGAATATTATTTATTATAACTCTAGAAGCTCTCGTGATATTTTGTTCATCACTGAGAGATAACAGTTCCAGATTGTAACAGAGTTTATTGTTTAAATAAAGTTTGTTTTCTGTTACATAAGTTCTTGAAGTTTGATTTGATTGTAATAAACACTGTATTCACCCCCTCTACAGGAAAGTGTGACCTAACACTTAACATATCAAACAGCTGCTCAGTGGTATAGGTATCAAGAGCACCATCGAGGGCAGGCAGCCTCAAAGCTTGAAGCAGAATATCAGCATCAACGTCATACATGTGGCCCTTATACTCAAAAGAAAAGCCAGTATTTGTTGGATTAACCAAAGCTGTATCCCATACCTGCATTACAGCCCTGTATAACACCTTGATAGGATTCGTAAGAGCATACCCAATTGGACATTGGAATAGGAAATCCTAAATGTCATGAAAGGATGATGGTAGTTGTTGATGTGTAAGCAGAGCTAAATAATTATTAGTGCCAACTGTGTTTCCATGAATGATTGTGGTTTGGCTGAAGAGTGGTGAAACTTCAGACAATGCCATGATGTGTGTAGCTTGTGAGAGAGAATATAAGTGAGATGTAAACAGTGAAGCTATGTGTATGATGAATTGTGTCACAGAAGTACTTGTGGTTATATAGCTTTGCTACTCTTGAGTATAAAACACATTCATATGAAGAAGGTAATTTAGTGAATTTGACTTCGGACAGGTAACAATTACTGGGTAATAGAATTTGACGGTGGATTAAATTGCGGAAGTAAAAACAAAATACATATAGATTTGTCAAGACAAAACTGTAGAAATTTGTTTATCAGATAATCCACTATTAACCATTAATTAAGTGAGACACTTAATTTTCAGCAATAAAACTATTCAGGAATTAATTGTCACTAATAATCTGAAATTGAACATGCTGACCTGTCGTCAGTATTTGAGACCTCATTTCTGTGAGGATTTGACAAAATCAGGATATGTCGATTCGAATTCAACAGTTGTTTGTCAAGGTATCACAAATTATTAGCAAACCACAATTTTAATCAAAACAATCATCAAAGTATACATTTTAAGTGGATGATGTAAAGATTAACAGGCTACAATTAAGAACATTCAGATGCATACTTAGCGAAATACGCATTGACTAAATCTTGCAATCAAAAGAAATTTCACTAATATATAAGATGATTACATTTCATGAAATTTGTGGATTACATGCAAAATAAATTACAAGATAGTCCTAGTCTAAGAAATACTTCAACAGTCTTAGTCGAAGAACTAAGATTCTTGATGTTGATTAGTTCCTCCAACTATTTACAAATAACACAGCAAGACGGATGATCCGTTCCTGCTGAAGAAGAGCTTCACGCCATGCTTCTTCCAAGCGATCGAGATGAAGATGATACTCCATCTCGAAGAACAGGAATTTCGTCGAGATCTCCTGTGGAATCGAGTTCCACACCTCATCAGGAATGGTAGTGATGTGCCATTCCTGTTGCCAGTCATTGCAGCTGAACTCTACGATGAAGTTCTCATAGTTCATGAACATGTTGAAAAGAACCATTTTTGTAATAGGGAGAGAAGAATGAGAAATGAAAGAGAGAAGATCGTTTTGTGTGAAATAGGAGATGATATAAATGGACGAGTAATAATGGTTAAATAACCAAGGGAGGGAGAGGAAATATCAAGAGACCAAAGATTTGATTAATGATTAACTGAAGAGTTAACTTAATGACTTAACCCAAAAAAATTTCTTATTTATGCGTGTCTCCCTAGATCGACTAGTAATGATGATAATGATATAATTTCATACATGCACATTTAGCAAATAAATTCACTTAATTTATCATGCATAGAATAAAATACATCAAAAATTCTAACAAAATATTGTCAATCATTATTTAGGACATATCAGTACTTGATCATTATTCATCAGAATTTGACCAAATAAAAATTAACAGGAAATTATTTGTCCCAACTAACCATTCCAAGGTCATTGACAAGCTTTGTAAATGTTGCTTCAGGTAATGGCTTTGTGAAGATGTCAGCTAACTGCTGATCAGTAGGAACAAAATGGAGCTCAATGATTCCTTCCATGACATGCTCTCTTATAAAGTGATATATGATACTGATATGTTTGGTGAGAGAGTATTGCACTGGATTCCCTGTCATAGCAATAGCACTTTGATTATCACAGTATATAGGAATTTTAGAAAATGATAATCCATAGTCCATGAGCTGGTTTCTCATCCATAATAGCTGAGCACAGCAGCTTCCAGCTGTAATATATTCAGCTTCAGCAGTTGAAGTAGAAATGGATTTCTGTTTTTTACTGAACCAGGATACTAGTCTTCCTCCCAAAAACTGACAACTTCCAGAGGTGATCTTTTTGTCTATTTTACATCCAGCAAAGTTAGCATCTGAATATCCACATAGTTCAAAATCAGCTTCCCTTGCATACCATAGACCAAGTGATGTAGTGCCCTTGAGATATCAAAAGATTCTCTTAACTACAATAAGATGTGGCTCCCTAGGATTTGCCTGGAATCTTGCACACAAATAGGTGGCAAACATAATGTTTGACCTACTAGCAGTTAGGTATAAAAGAGAACCAATCATACCTCTGTAGCTTGTGACATCAACTGTTGTACCTTCATGAGGATCAAGTTTTGTAGCAGTTGTCATAGGAGTACTTGCAGTTGCACTTTCTTGCATATTATACCTCTTCAGCAGATTCTTTGTGTACTTTAACTGATTAATGTAGATGCCATTATCAATCTATTTAATTTGCAAGCCTAAGAAGTAGCTTATCTCTTCCATCATACTCATTTGATATCTTGATTGCTTCAACTTTGAAAACTTATCACACAGTGTTTGATTAATTGATCCAAAAATGATATCATCCACATAAATTTGGACTAAAAGAAAATCTTTACCTTTATTCAGATAAAATAAGGTTTTATCTATTGTACCTCTTTTGAATTCACTTTCAAGTATAAACTGAGCAAGGGTCTCATACCATGCTCTAGGTGCTTGCTTCAGTCCATAGAGTGCTTTGTCAAGTCTATAAACATAGTCAGGATGTTTAGGATTTACAAAACCTGATGGCTGTTCAACATAGACTTCTTCTTCAAGTTCTCCATTGAGAAATGCACTCTTGACATCCATATGGAAGACTTTGAATTTCTTGTGTGCAGCATATGCCAAGAAGATTCTGATTGCTTCCAGCCTAGCAACAGGAGCAAATGTCTCATCATAGTCAATGCCGTCTTGTTGAGAATAACCTTTAGCTACTAACTGGGCCTTGTTTCTTACAATGGTTCCATCAAAATCAGTCTTATTTCTAAAGACCCACTTTATACCTACAATTGACCTGTTTTTAGGTCTAGGCACCAGCTTCCATACTTCATTTCTTTCAAACTTATTCAAGTCTTCTTGCATAGCTATGACCGAGTATGCATCCTTCAGCGCATCTTCTACTTTCTTTGGTTCTTCTTTTGAAAGTAGATTATGATATAGACATTCATTTTGAGTTGCACTCCTTGTCTGTACACCTTCATCAGGATTTCCAATGATCAGATTCGGAGTGTGATCTTAGGTCCATGTTCTTGCATGAGGAAATATTCTTTTGGAGCTAGATGCCCCCCATGAATCATGTGCTTCATACAAATGTATTTGAGGCTCCCCCTGAGTCAGTGCTGATATCTCCTGATGAAGTATTAACACTTGACTCATGTTTTCCTGATATCGTGTCAGCATTAGATTATGTTTGATCAAATTGAGAAGAACCTCGAGTTGATTCTTCTGTGTTGGTACCATTAGTTGAACCTTGATGTTGCTTCCCCTCAACATGTTCCCCCTCAACATGTGCAGGTTCATCAGTACATTGATAATCTTCAGGATCTGAAGGAGTATCAGGATTTAGATCATCAGTGGTTGATGATTTATTGGAGTCTGATGCAGAGTCCAACATTGCATTTTCATTCTCAAAAGATCAATCTTTCATGAGAGTCTTCTTCAAATCCAGGAATCTTTCTATCATCAAAAAACACATTGATGGATACAACTACAATATTTGTTCTCAGATTGAAAACTTTATATGCTCTTGATGGTGTATATCCAACAAAGATTCCTTCATCAGCTTTTAATTCAAATTTTCCTAGCTGCTCAGTGTGAGTCCTCAGAACAAAGCACTTACATCCAAATATATGGAGATGTTTCAGACTTGGCTTCTTTTCTTTCAGCATCTGATAAGGAGTTACACCATGTCTGTTTATCAGGGTGATGTTCTGAGTGTAACAGGCTATGTTTACTGCTTTATCCCAGAAGTAAGTGGGTAATTAGGCTTCTTCTAGCAGAGTTCTACCAGCTTCAATCAAGGTTCTATTTTTCCTCTCAACAACACCATTTTGTTGAGGTGTACCAGGAGCTGAGAATTACTGTTTTACACCCTTGTACTTGCAGACTTTCTCTATCTTTGAATTCTTGAACTCAGTGCCATTATCACTTCTCAGAATTTTCACTTTGAATTTTGTTCCATTTTCAATTTGCTTTACATAATCCATAAGAATTTCTGGAGTCTCATCCTTCCTGTGTAGAAAATAAACACAGGTATATCTAGTGAAATCATCAACAATTACAAGTGTATACCTTTTCTTGTTGATTGAAATTATGTTCACTGGTCCAAAGAGATCCAAGTGTAGCATGTGATATGGTTCGGTGATGGAGAATTCTATTTTGCTTTTGAAGGATACTCTTCTTTGTTTGGACTTTTGGCAAGCATCACAAAGACCATAAGATGAATATAGCATATTTGGTAGTCCTCTTACTAGCTCATTCTTGGCAAGTTCATTTATAGAATTGAAGTTGAGATGTGAGAGCTTCTTGTGCGAAATCCAGCTTTCATCTACTGATGCCTTAAGGATAAGGCAAGTAGCTTCCTTCTCAATACTTTCATGCAGCCTTGCTTCATATATGTTACCATGTCTATATCCTTTCAAGATAACTTTCTTTGTCTTGATGTGAATAAATTCACAGTGAGAGTCATAGAACACCATATGGTAACCTTTGTCAGTGATCTGACTGATGCTCCGTAGATTGTGTTTCAATCCTTCCACCAAGGCCACATTTTCTATTACCATCTTTCTAATTATTTATTTTCCATATCCCAGAGTGTGTCCAATGTTTCCATCCCCATAAGACATACCCGGGCCAGCCTTCCTCTCAAATTCTGACAACAGGGTTTTATTTCCAGTCATGGTCCAGAACATCCACTGTCCAACACAAGAATGTTCTTCATGTTACCCTGCAATCAGAGAGATGATTAATTAGAAGGACTTTTAAGGACCCATACTTGTTGGACCCTTGTTTTGAACAACTTAAGTTTCTGTGATTCAGAATCAATTCTGACAGGTTTTTCTTTGATAGAATTTGTTTTATCAGAAGCAGATTTAGTAGAACTGGCAGAATTGAGCACATAAGCAGTTTTATTAAATTTAGGCAAAGGTTCATAGAAATTATGATATAGCTTATGATAAGAACTACTAGTGTAAATTGAATACCAACTACTACCATAATGAAAACAAGGATTTTGTGGTTTATAAAATGCTAATCTACCCCTAACATCAGACTCAAGAATAGTAGATTTCTTTTTCTTACTCCTCCTGCAATCAATAGCAAGATGATTAGTATTTTCACAGTTATAACAAGTTTTTCTAGGAGCATTGGGAGCAACCTTATAGCTGGAATCTTTAGACACACCTTTCTTACCATTCCTGTTTCTTTTTGGACTTTTTTTCTGAGGTTTATCAGTACTTTAGATAATTTCTTTTTCAGTTGTCCTTTAGACAAAAGTCCTATGTTCTTTTCTTTCTTGACAGTCTTAATGGTTTCTTTGTTTTCCTCACTTTAATTTTTATCATTTAATTTTTTTTCCTGATATGTAGATGTTGAACCCTTTTCAAAGGTTGATATGGGTTCATTGTTTCATGAACCTTTTTGCCTGAATCAGTCCAGGATTTAAGGCTTTTTCTCTCATTTTCTAAATCTTTTTCTAACATACTGTATCTAGCCTCAAGGATCTTTACTATATGTTTAGCTCTTTCACATTCTTTCTTCACTTCAATCTGATTTATTAAGTCAGACTCTAACTGGACATTCCTAGATTTTAAGATCTCAATTTCAGTTATAAGTCTATCATTTTCTAGAATCTTATTCTTAAAATTACCATATAGGGATTTAAGAATAGATTTCAATTAAGATATATCCTCAGTATCAAGAGAAAAGAAGGTTGTTGATACCTTAGAATCAGGAGAAGCAGGATTATCAAAACTATCCATCAGTGCATAGTTTGTTCCTTCAGCTTCAGAGTCAGTAGAGTCCATCCAGTACTTGCTTGATGTGATCAAGGCTTTGTTCTTCCCTTTGTTATTTCTTGACTTCCTGCATTCAGTAGTAAAGTGGCCAGGTTGATCACTGTTGTAGTACTTGATCTTTGACCTGTCTACTTTTCCAGCTTTCACATCTTTTCCTTCTCTTCTTCCAGAAGGCTTCCTTTCTCCTCCAATAAACTTCTTCCTGAAGCTTCTATTCTTCTGAGACTTCCTAAATTGCATCCTCTTGAAACCCTTAACCATCATTGCCGCCATTTACATAACATCAAAATATGTCATGTTCCCATCAGTTTTAGAATCAGTATCATCATCAGGATTTGATGATGAATAATCAGTATCTGATTCTGAAAGATAGTTCTTCTTCCTTGTATCTTCCACAATCTTGTCTTTTGAAGCTTTAGCATTCACTTTTAAGGAAGCTGCTTTTCCCTTGATGCTTTTCCTCTATTTCCTTTGCTGAACTTCTAAGTCATGAGTCTTCAGCATGCCATAGATTTCATCCAGAGTGACTTTTTCCAGATCATGTCGGTGTCGTATGATTGAGGTCTGTTTCTCCCATTCCTCACTCAGAGCTCTCAGAAACTTGGTGTTTGAATCTTCAAGATCATACACCTTTTCCACCAAAGATAGGTTGTTGAGGAGAGTAAGAAACCTATCATAGATATCTGTGAGACTATCATCAGTCTTTGCCTCGAAATGTTCATATTCTTGAACTAAGACAGCCCTTTTGTTCTTCTTGATGGTTGTGGTTCCTTGGCATTGAGTCTCAAGGGCATCCCAGATTTATTAGGCAGTCTTGTAGGCTGTAATCCTGTTTGACATCACGGAATCAAGACTGTTATGCAAAATATTTCTTACCTTTGCATCTTTCAGTATAATGACTTTCTCTTCTGGTGTCCATTCACTCTTCTCCTTCAGCTGGAGATGTTCATCAACAGTAGAAGTTGAAGGTACCAATTTTGTTGGCTTGTAAGGTCCATCATTGATTACATCGAGATAGTCTGGATCTGTAGCTTCCAAGTGCATGAGCATCTTCACTTTCCATGTAGGATATTCAGCCTTCTTCAGAATGGGGATTTTGATACTTTTATACTTGTTCAGAGACATGTTTTGATCGATTCAGATAGTGAATTATCAGTCCGCTCTGATACAAATTATTGCCTAGTAAAGATACAATTGTTTAAGGGGGGTTGGATACAATTGTATAAATGTTTTGAACAAGTAATAAAATATAACAGCTTTTTATATTTCTGATAAAAACTGTTACAAAACTCTCTCAATAAATACTGATATTCTTGAGAGCTGCTAGGCCGTACAATGCTCAAGTTAATTCACTATGTGATGACCTAAACTGTGTTTATATAATATATAGCTACAAGTAAATAATCTAGGATATGCATAATCAAAAGCTAACCGAAACTGATACATGTCTTCAACTGAATAGATAAAGTCCTATAACTCAGACGTAAAGGATATATATTCCACAATACAAGGAATAGAACAAATCTTCTAAGCTGACTGTCTCCAGATACTGATGACATCCAAATGCTGATGATGTGTCAAATCCTGACGACACATCAAATACTGATGACACCCGAACAGCAAGATCTTGAGCTTCTTCCGATCATTGAGAATCAGTATGTAACATAATCGCATCTCAGATTGAGACCACGTAGCCCTCATCGTCTACCCACACGACTTTATCTGACTCGTATATAAATTATCTAGCATATAAGACTCAAGTAATCACATAAATCACGTAGCACAAAAGTCACATAGTTTATTTAAACTTACAATTACTTTTAGGTTTGACATTATACTTATATTCACCTTAATAAGTTATATCTGGTTTGTTTTCTAATTTTTTGAGATTTATCGGACTTATAATCATAATTAATGAGGTTTTAAATGAATAACTATCGAAAGTCGTCTCGTATCCGAAAGGAATTAAGATTTAAAACTAATTTTAATGGAATCGGGTCATTTTTCTGAGTTTAAGGGCTTTTGTTTCGATTAAATCTAATAAGCGGTTCAATTGTTATGCAATAAACAAGAACAATTCAATTATCAGTCACTATAATTTATTATCCAAACATAATTAAACCTCAATTATATTTTTAAATAATTATCTAGGAAAAATCAAATTTAAAAATGATTTTTCCCTAATTTTTAGAATTAATTTGAATTTATTACAAATTATTCAATTAAATTGATTAATTATAAAATAATTAATTAATTTAAATAAATAATAAGTAATTCGGAAATAAGTAAACAAATAAATAAATAATTACATTTTCGAATTTCTAAAATTTAGAAAATAGTTTGAATTTATTACGAATTATTTAAGTAAACTGATTAATTATTAAATAATCAATCAGTTTAAATAACTAATTAACAAATAAGAAATAATTAAATAAATAAATAAATAAATAAATTTTCAAATTTCTAAAATAAGAAAATAAATTTGATTTGTTTACAAAATAAATCAGAGAATTAATCAATTAATCATTTGATTTTAAATAATAAACACTGATTATCTGATTTTTATAAATTAAAAATAAATTAGAAAATCAGAAACAGGTTTTTAGAAATCAAATTAGGGGAATTAGGATCAAAACCGGGTTGGAATTTAAATCCAACCGGGTCGCCAAGAATCCAACCTGGATTTGGGTTGAACACCGCTGAAATCTGGGTTTTCCAGAAACCGGCCGGTGAGCCCCGTTTCCGGCGGGATTCCGGCCACTCCTAACACCACCAAAACTTTACTATTTCGTGAAAATTCGAGCCCAAAACGTTTCCGTATCATCCCACCATCTCAATTCATTCCACAGCAACGTCATACGATGTCTGGATCAAGATCTCCGGCCAACAGTAACGAACAATCCGACGACCTTCAACCCAAAATCTGGCGAAATCATTTTTGATTAATTCGAAACCAAATAATATGATTCTAGTACTAAATTAAAGTCCTAAGTATCTACAATCACTTCCAATAATCAGAATCAATCACCAACATTTATAAATCCAAAAAAAATGAAAATCAAAAAATAGAAAACCAAGAACAAGGTCATAATCATACAGGGGTTATACGACCTATATAAACATACAAAATCATTCCTCAGACTCAGGGGAAGCTATATCTAACATCAAAACAAACAATTGATTACTTAAAATCAAAAACCGAATTTAAGCTCAAGAACACAAGAAATCGATTTTAATAAATATCCAACCTCAGTTGATGATGTTTGTATCAACAGGTTCGTCTCTTCACGAGGATTTATTTGGTTACTCGAGCAAACTCAGAGGTTTAGTAAATCTTCCACAATCACAGTTTGATTCTTAAGCTTCCTCAAGAACAAGAACCTCACCCCCAATCTGTATTTTTCTAATTTTCTGATTTTAGTAATTATTTAATAATTAATTAATTATTAATCAGCTATTTATAGTAGGATCAAAAATACCATAATTAAAAATTTAGGCCATAATTATATCCCTAAATAAAACTAATTGGCCCTTAATTAACAATTTTTGGGTATTAATTTTGAATTTTGAATTATCCAATAATTACAAAATATATGCCAAAAATTCCCAAAAATTGTGAATAATACAAAAATGCAAAGAAAAATAATATTTGATAATTCCATGATCCTATAAAAATAAAAATGTGATTTTGTGGGGCTTTTGACACCCGAAAGGGCCCGAAAAAGTCATTATTCGAGAAACGAGAAAATTTGTAAAATGAATGGATGTTTAGAATATCGCGATGGTATAAGCCATACTAGGCAAAATAAGGCCAATGATTTTTTTTTTAAATTATAGGCTATTAAAATACTGTTTGCGCCGCACAACTTTTGATTTAAAAGCATTTGACTCAATATAAAACACCCGATAATTTTCTAAAACATATTCTGATAAAACAGAATACACGTAGCATATAACAGCTAGGACTTTATAACTCAACGCACCTAATAACAGGATGAAACACATAAATCACCGTTATTAAGATATAGTATACGTGTAATTTCTCAGTCGTTACAAGCAAGCGCCGAGAGCCTGACTTTGTCAAAGTTTCTCTTAGAAAACCATTTCACTAGAGGTACTGTTGATACAACTTTATTCTTTAGAAATGTTAATGGTTCTAGTATACTTGTTTAAATTTATGTAGATGATATTATATTTTCCTCTACATATGAGAAATTTTGCAAAAAAATTGCCAAATAGATGCAAAGTAAATATGAAATGAGCATGATGGGAGAACTAACTTACTTTCTTAATTTACAAGTTAAGCAAGTTAGTGATGAAATATTCATTAGTCAAACCAAATATATTATGATCTTTTAAAGAAGTTTGACTTAAGGGATTGTACATCTGCAAAAACTCTCATGGCGACTGCCAATAATCTTGAATTAAATACTACTGAAAAGTCTGTGGATATTTCAAACTATAGAGGTATGGTTGACTCGCTTTTATATTTAACAGCTAGTAGGCCATATATAATGTTTTCTACTTGTCTTTGTGCTAGATTTCAAGCTGATCATAAAGAATCTCATTTAATAGCTATTAAGAGAATTTTCAGATATCTCAAAGGAACACCAAAACTTGGCATTTGGTATCGTAGAGATTCTGGTTTTAATCTAACTGGTTATTCAGATGCAGATTATACAGGTTGTAAAATTGATAGAAAAAACACTACAGGAACCTGTCAATTTCTAGGAAATAAGCTAGTATCCTGGTTCATTAAAAGAAAAATTCAGTCTCTACTTCTACAGCTGAGGCTGAATATATTGTTGCTGGTAGTTGTTGTGCACATATCTTATGGATAAAAAATCAACTGTTGGACTATGGTCTACAGGTGAATAAGATTTCTATTTTCTGTGATAACACAAGTGCTATTGCAATTACTGAAAATCCAGTTCAACATTCAAGGACCAAGCACATTGACATCAAGTACCACTTTATTAGAGAACATGTCATGAATGGTACTCTGGAACTTCATTTTGTTCCAAGTGAGAAGCAACTTGCAGACATCTTCATCAAGACACTTGATGAACCTTTACTAGGTTGGTAAGTGAGTTAGGTATGCTTTATTCCTCTTAATTTATTTTGATGTCTAAGCAATTTGAAATGCAGCCAGAATAAAATTTGATGTTTCTTGTCAAAGATGAAATTTTGACTAAGTCAGAATTTACATCTCGGTGGATGTTCCTTATCCGTTGAAAATGAACATCCATTGAATTTTATCATCCGTTGAAATATCAAATAATATTCTGGGTACTTTTATCTCGATGGATAATTGCTTAATCCTTATCCGTCGAATTGCTCTCAATCTTAGCCGTTAATTCTAGGCATTATCCGTTAAATTTAGTTACAGTCTGTAAGTATAGTTCGATGGATAATTATTAGAATTTTGATAGTTTTATTTTTAAACGGCTATTTTGGGCTAATTTCATTGGTTACTTTATTTTCACTTTTCACTTTTTAATTGTTTATTTCTGAGAAAGTATAAAAGCCTATTTCATTTTCATCTTTACTTTATCTTTCTCAAGCAATTTCTTTAACTCTCTTAGTTTCCAAAGCAAAAACCCCCTTTCTGCAACTATTTTCAATCACAACAATTGCACCCGTAGTCAAAATCATGTCTTCAACTGGGTATGTATATGCAAAGAACAACTTCATAGCTTTGGTGAACAAGGAGATTCCTGCATCTGAATACTATGACAAAATGATGGACTTCATTCGAAGCTGTAAACTGAGTTATGTTATGCTTGAGTCTCCAATCATCTACTATGAAGTTGTTGAGGAGATTTGGACTACTGCTGTGTGCAACTCCAAAGATAAGACCATTACCTTCTCTCTCAAAGGTAAGGAACACTGCATAAACTGTGATATTCTTGAAGCATGTTTTAAACTGCCTAAAAATAACACTCTTATTTCACACACAAACACAGACGTGAGTAACATGCTTATTTCTATGGGTTATGCTCTTACTGCCACCAAATTGGTGAAGTTAGGAGACTAGGCTTTAGGAAAGAATGGAGCTTTCTTTGTGACTCCTTTGTTAAGGCTTTTTCTGGCAAAGTTAGTAATTTTGATGTTGTTAGCTATTCTATTGTTAACATGTTCTAAATTCTTCTGAGTGATAAGTATTTTAATTTCAGTACTTCTGAAATGTATGAATCATGGAGTAAATTAGGAGACGTTAAGAAAAGGTCTAAGAACATCTATTATTTTAGATTCTTTATGATGATAGTTAACTTTGTTTCTGAGAATCTCTCAGTTGTGAACCCAACAAACAAGTTAGATTGTTGGGTCCAAGAGAGAAGAGTTATTGTTGATCTTAACAGGACTAATCACCATAGTGAGGTTCTCCTCATCTACTTGCCAGCTATGGACCAGCCTCAGGTAAGTGAGGTAAATACTTTTATCTCAACAACTTCTTTTCCACAAGTTTCTTTGCAGACAACTGTGGCTATGACATCTGTGAGTTTGCCCCGACAGATGCCTACCCAAGCCATTAAAACCAAAATTTCTAAATTCAAGTCTCAAAACCCCCACTCTAGTTCCTCTTAAAAGGGACTAGTTTCAAAATCTACTGAAACCATAGAGGGGAGTGTGAAGGGAAGTAAGCTTGGTGAGGGACAAGGTGAACATCAAAGAAACCCTAAGGATAAGGAGGGAGAGGTGTGTGTAACTCAGCCTAGCCACACTGCAGATTCCCAAAAACTGTAGTGCTTAATAAGGATTCCAGCTCTTATTAGTTTCATCCTCCCAAAAGGATGTCACTATTGAAACAAGCTCTCAGCCAAGAGCACAGGACAAAAGGATTAGGGACACAGACTCACCTCAAACTTATACAAGAAGGAAAAGATCTAAAACCCTTGGGGATATATAGGGTGCACACACTGTACAAACTGCAGTCAAAGACTCAGTTATAGTACCTTCTCAAATTCAGATTGATGTGGCTCAAATAAATGTGGAGTCACAGCCAAAATCTATTACAATGGAAGCACCACACACACAAAACTCACCAATTAACTCTCTGGATGTGGTCATGATTCACACATCAATTCTTGATTCTCCATATTTAAATCTCATGGAGAAGCGAAAATCTCAAGCAAGTGAGCATCATCTTTTAGATGATTTGTTGGATCACATGCCATTTCTTTCTGATTCCACCGAGCAATCTGTGCATAATCTCAAATCAATCACCACAGATTCTACAGTAGTTTCTGTAATATCCGGGATATCGCGTGTAATTACTTTATTAATAAATGATTATTATGTAATTATTATGTGAATTATCTGATGGTTGGTATTGATAAATAGATGTATATATTTGATAAAATGTGAGTATATTAATTTTATTATGTCCAGAATAAAATATTGATGACTGTGATATTTTTCAGGTAATTTCTATATCGTTATTTGATTTATAATGATTTGTAGATTTAATAATTATTTTTTGTATAATTACAAAACTATTTTATAAAACCGGGAATCGTCCAACCTCAACCGTTTCTACATTTTTATAACCCGAAACTCTTCGGAAAACTCCTTCCTAACCTAATATGAATATCATGAACATTTTCTGTGTTTTAACTTTTTCAATCCGGATTACAGTTTAACCCGTACGGGTCCCCGCATAAAATTTTTGATACGATAATCATTTCGATATATCAACAAAACCCGTATTCTCAAAAGATGGGATAATGTTAGGGCGAAAACACGCACTAATATTCACGCAAGTATACACGTTCGCAAGTAATATAGAATACTTTCTAGTTCGTTCCCTCAGAGACTCAGACTAAATTATTTTCTAATTAAACTCACTCACCAATGTATGTTTACTTCTCAATGTTAAGATAATAACACTTAAAATTGTTGATCAAATATTAACTATAATTAACTACTTAATTAACCACTTAACTAACACTTCAATTTATCAATAATAAAACACTCATGAGATCACAACTTCATTATTACTTCCTTCTATAGCCATTGTTATTACCTTTAGCATGTGACAGTGATGACATTAATCGAATAACGCGAAACTGATAAAAGCCAACTTTCATTGTACTAATACCATTCTACCAAGCATCCACAATTAAGATAGAAGTTGAATAGTCATCAATTATGTTGAGTTCCTATATGTCTACAGAAATTGACAACACAACGATTTAAGCACAAGTTATCCCTTTTGATTACATAGGGCAAATAAAACTGTTAGAGTTACCCACTAATCATGCACAACGTACATGAACCTATGCTAGCATGGCAAGTTCTAAATCTCAAGATCCACCGTCGCTTCACAACAGATTAACACCCTATCTTAAATGTTCGCGACGCACATAAGACGAATACGCACAACCAATACTAGATATCATGCAATCATCACACACTAAAGTATTAAACAATTAACTAAAGAATTCCATAATAAATCCGTTGTAACCCCATGATCACGATTAGCCCATAATAGAACTTATCGCCATCATGGGTTCATATGAAATCATGACAAACAACACAAGAAAATAATAACTACACTAATTATATTAAAACAGAGTACGTCACAAGAGTAAATAAGTCAAAGCAAGAAAACTAGCATCCAACATTACAACGAAACAAGAATCACAAGAATATATGCTTCCTCTTCGTTGCGGTGTGCTAAATCGGTCTTCTTCCTTATCTCCTTCGCTTCTTGCGTAAAACACAATCTAAAACATAATCCCCTTAATACTCTCTGTGAAAACGTCTCAAATCTACCTATATAATAGTCCCATAAAACTCAGATTACATAGAAGTTGGAAGCCACACAGAAGTAGAAGTCTAAAATAATTCAGCTTTTTCCCCGACCCTGCGCGGCCGCTCAACATATCTGCGCGGGCGCGCAGGCTGCTGCGCGGCCACTCAGCATTGCTGCGCGGGCGTGCAGGACCCTACTGGAAAAATTCCAAGCTTGCTCCGTTTCTTCGCCGTAATCTGCCCATTCCTTTCCTATCGCAATGGTGAACACATGCCAAGGCTTATTCTTGATGATTCCTCCCCCGAAATGCAACTATTACCCTGAAATGCATAAACACTAGAAAAACGCATCAAATACACAAAATACTTAATTTCAAGACACCAATTTAAGCCATTTAAGACGTTCTAAATGGTATAAAATGCCACTTATCACACCCCCAAACTTAAATCGATGCTTGTCCTCAAGCGTCACAGACTCAAAAACAAATAAAAATATGGATGAATGCAATCTATATGAAAATGCAACGATCCCCCTTACTACAATTAACCAACCAAATTGTCACATCTCAACGAATGCAGTTAGACAACTAAAGATCAATAAACTCATGCAACCGGACATACAGCCAGAAACGTGGTGCGTGCAAATGCTTAACAGATATGCTTCGGAACTAGACCAATTACTATGACTAGACTATCCTCAAGGCAATCCTACGATTATACAAAGAATAAAAATTCTAGGCACAAAGTGATATACAACACTACAAGAACTCTGGAACTTACTACAGAATCGAGCTTTTTATTTACAACTCAAATGCTTATTTGACCGTGCAATGAGTGAGGTCCACAAAAGACTTATACAATGGTATCCATGTAACGAGCGTTAGGTTAGCGGATCCCAGACTCTAAAAGCCTTAGGTCACTAGGCACAAAGTCCCCTAAGAACTTAATAACCCGAATACCAAAGAGCCCACTCTTGATCAATTATGCAAAAAATATTTATTTATTTATTTATTTATTATTTTTTTTTATAACTTCTGAGCAAGTGCGTTTTACTCCATCTTACTCAACCCTAGACTACTCGCAACATAAGCGAGCCGGCTACTAGCCATTTGACGCCTAGCCACAACTAGCAACAACTTCCATATTTTTTTCTCCAAAAATTTTTCTTTTCATGTTTTCATCACTAAGAACCTATAATCGAATTCTAAGCATAATAAATAGATTGACCTTGAAAACAACCAAATCATAACAACAATCTAGCCCTTACGCATTCTTTAAGACTTAGTGGACTTACAATTGTTTCTAGCATGTATATCAACCTACACAACTTAATATCACTTTAATGCTATCACTACACTCGCATCAATATCACAATTCAGTCGATAAATCATTGCAAAAGGGATCATAGTAAATGCATGAGCTACATGACATTCATAAAAAAAACTATATGGCATAAATTATGCAACTATATGAACTAAACTATCATGAATATGCAACTAAATGACACACACACAATATTCCTTAACTACCACCCCCAAACTAAAAATCTTCACTGTCCTCAGTGAAAGTAGTAGAAAGGAACACAGGGTATACCTACTCGGAGTCATCATCATCATCACCCTCAGTGGGTGGAGTATTAGGTAGTGGATATGCAGAGTCCTCACCAAAAACTGGCCACTGGATATCAGCTGCAAGGCCTCGAAAAGCAGTCCCTAACGCAAGGGTGAGCTCCTGAGCAAACCTGCTCTGCGTCTCATACATGGCATCCATCCGCCGTGAAAGCCTCCTATACTGGGCATCACCCATCCCAGCACCCTCCTGAGCTCTCGACGAACCAGCCTCACCACGCCCTGGCCTAGCCATAGTAGCACCTCGTGCTGGACGCCCTCCTGGAAGACGATAACCCAGCCCATGCTCCTCAGGCTCACCACCGGTCCACTCCTGCATCCCATTCAGAGTGCCAGAATCTATCGGAGCTACTGGCAACTGCAACTGCTCATGAGCCGGCAGTTCACTCCCACTGCTCGGCATAGCTTCGTAACCATGGATGCATAAGGGATGTTCATATACTTTGCTCCCCTCAAAAACTTCAGAATTCCTTGGTAGATAAACTCACCAAGGTCCACATAGTATTCCTCATTCAGAATTCCCCACAACAGCTGTGCTCTCTCAACTGTGACCTCGTGTGCATGTGAAGAAGGCAAAATATTAGCACATATAAATGCATTCCATGCACGGGCATACCCGTTCATGGCGATCGCCGGAAAGTGACGATACTCATTATTGGCTGGACTGCGGTTCCAAACTGTGCCCGGTCGACAGAGAGTCGCACAAATCAAATCCAAGTCAAAATCCTCAGCAGTCTTTTCATTCCAGTTCTCCTCATCGGGCTTCCTCTCTCGCTGTCCAATCACACGGCGAATCGACGCAGGATGATAATCAACCGTCAGCCCACGGACTACAGAAAACCCATTCTTTTCAGCCTTCGCGTTCGCGTAGAACTCGCGAACAATGCTCATCGGTACTGCTTCGGGTAACTCACAAAAAGCTATCCACCCCTTCTCTGCAATCATGGGCAACAACTCACCATCCCTCCCTGATGGTAAAAACCCCCTCTCCTTCAGAATCGGCTTTCCCAACAACCTAGTGTACTCCTCCTCCGCAGCTCTGTCAGTTAACCGAGGCCTTGCAGCAGTGCCCCTCGATGAATCAGCAGTAGGAACTGTGCTGCTGCTGTCAATAGTGCGTGCTCTCTTGGGTGCCATTGATTCGTGAATAAAAGTGTGTAAGAACTGATTTTTGATGTTTGTGAGAGGGTTTAAGTGTAGGAAGTTTTGTGAGAGATATGTAGGATAGGTGTATGTATATATAGGGTGTGGATTAGATTAGGGTTTGGGAATTAAGGGATAAAATGATGGGGTAGTGGGAATAATTCGTGGGTTTATGGGCTACAACTGTTTTTGTTTTTTTGTTTGTTTTTTTTTTTCTGAACTGTAAAAAATTTTCTAGAACTCGACCCCTGCGCGGCCGCTCAGTATTTCTGCGCGGGCGCGCAGCAAGCTGCGCGGCCGCTCAGCATAGCTGCGCGGGCGCGCAGAGGGTCTCTGGAAAAAAAAAATTTCAGCCCCTGTTTTCTGATTTTTTTGTGTTTTTGGATAGGTTATTAACTTCTAAGGGTTCCTGTAAAAATAATTCATGGGTTGCCTCCAACGCAGCGCTTCTTTTTCGTCATTAGCTTGACGTTCCGTACCTCTCTCAAGTAGTCAACAAAATGGCACTAACCACCTCTCGGTTTGCCATGTCCCCATAGTAGTGCTTCAACCGCTGACCGTTAACCTTGAATGCTTGGTCCGAATCATTCTCAAAAATTTCCACCGCTCCATGTGGAAACACAGTTTTGACAATAAAAGGTCCAGACCACCTTGATTTCAACTTCCCAGGAAAAAGTCGGAGCCGAGAGTTGAATAAAAGAACTTGTTGCCCTGGCACAAATAACTTAGGATGTAGCTTCCTATCATGCCACCTCTTCACCTTTTCCTTATACATTTTGTTATTCTCGTACGCTTGAAGTCGAAATTCATCAAGTTCATTAAGCTGAAGCATTCTTTTCTTACCAGCTGCATCTAAATCCAGGTTCAATTTCTTCAATGCCCAGTAGGCTTTATGCTCAAGCTTCGCCGGTAGATGACATCCCTTACCGTACACCAACTAAAACGGTGACATCCCAAGTGGAGTTTTGTATGCTGTTCTGTAAGCCCAAACAGCTTCATCGAGCTTTAAAGACCAATCCTTCCTTGACGGACAAACAGCCTTCTCTAGAATGCACTTTATCTCTCTGTTAGACACTTCCGCTTGACCATTTGTTTGCGGATGATAGGCAGTAGCTACTCGATGATTCACATTATAACGCTGCATCATAGAAGTGAACTTACGGTTGCAAAAATGCGATCCTTCATCACTTATGATTACCCTAGGTGTTCCAAACCTTGTGAAAATTTGCTTATGAAGAAAATTTAGCACTACCTTTGCATCATTTGTCGGTAAAGCTTTAACTTCGACCCATTTTGAGACATAATCGACTGCCAGCAAGATGTACTGATTATTGCAAGACGAGATAAAAGGCCCCATGAAATCGATTCCCCACACATCAAAGACCTCGACTTCAAGCATCACATTTAATGGCATCTCATCCTTCCTTGACAAATTTCCCACTATTTGGCAACGATCACACCTTAAAACAAACTGATGAGCATCCTTGAACAAAGTAGGCCAGAAAAAACCTGCTTGCAGAATACGAGCTGCCGTCTTCTCACCTCCATAGTGTCCACCATAAACCGTGGAATGGCAGTCTCGTAATATCCCCTCCGTCTCACAGAACGGGATACATCTCCTGATGATCTGGTCAGCTCCCTGTCTAAACAAATATGGTTCATCCCACATATACCACTTCACCTCATGCAGAAACTTCTTCTTTTGAGCGGATGTCAAATTAAGAGGCATTATATTGCTGACAAGATAGTTTACAATATCTGCAAACCATGGTTCTTCCTCCTGAATTGCAAACAACTGCTCATCCGGAAAAGCTTCATTGATTAACGTCCTATCTTGTGAAGTAGAATCGGGATTCTCCAACCTAGAGAGATGGTCAGCTACTTGATTCTCAGTACCTTTTCTATCTTTGATCTCTAACTCAAATTCCTGAAGTAAAAGCACCCCACGAATGAGTCTCGGCTTCGAATCCTTCTTAGAAACCAGATAGCGAATAGCTGCATGATCAGTGAATACTGTTACTTTCGTACCAAGCAGATAAGATCAAAATTTCTCAAAGCCAAAGACTATAGCCAAAAGCTCCTTCTCAGTAGTGGTGTAGTTCAATTGGGCCCCATTTAAAGTCTTACTCGCATAGTAGACCACATGGAAGATATTTTTCTTACGCTGTCCCAGAACTGTACCTACCGCATAATCACTCGCATCACACATCATCTCAAACGGTTCTGTCCAATCTGGTGCTGTAATAACTGGTGCAGTGATCAAACTCTTCTTGAGAGTCTCGAATGCTGCCAAACATTGATCATCAAATTTGAAAGGTACATCTTTCTCAAGCAAAATTGCACAACGGCTTAGATATCTTTGAAAAGTCCTTGATGAATCGCCGATAAAAACCCGCATGACCAAGAAAACTACGGATTCCTTTCACAGAATTGGGTGGGGGAAGATTTTCAATGTCTCCCACCTTGGCCTTGTCCACCTCCAGAGCCTTGCTAGAGACCTTATGCCCAAGGATAATGCCTTCACGCACCATAAAATGACATTTCTCCCAATTAAGCACCAAATTAGTTTCCACACATCTTTTGAGTACGGCGCGCAGATTATTCAAACATTCATCATATGAGTGTCCAAAGACGGAGAAGTCATCCATGAACACTTTGACGTTATTTCCAATCATGTCAGAGAATATAGCCATCATACATCTCTGAAAGGTGGCCGGGGCGCCACATAACCCAAACGAAACTCTACGAAAAGCAAATGTGCCAAATGAACAAGTGAAGGTAGTCTTTTCCTGATCCTCTGGTGCAATACAAATCTGATTATACCCGGAATAACCATCCAGAAGACAAAAATACTCATGACCCGCCAATCTGTCAAGCATTTGATCAATAAATGGAAGGGGGAAGTGATCCTTCCTTGTGGCTTTGTTCAATTTTCTATAATCCATGCATACTCTCCATCCTGTAACTGTTCGAGTAGGGATGAGCTCATTCTTTTCATTTGCGACCACAGTGATACCTCCCTTCTTAGGTACACATTGTACGGGGCTCACCCACGAGCTGTCAGAAATAGGATAAATGATGCCTGCATCTAGCCATTTCAGAATTTCTTTCTTCACCACCTCCTTCATGATGGGATTCAGTCTTCGCTGTTGTTCCACAGTTGGCTTACTACCTTCCTCTAGCAGAATTTTATGCATACAATATGAAGGACTTATCCCCTTAATGTCTGCTATGGTCCATCCTATAGCCGATTTGAATTCTCTCAAAATCCTTAAGAGCTTGTCTTCCTCACTACCTGAAAGGTCAGATGAAATAATAACAGGTAACGTAGATGAATCACTTAAAAAAGCATACCTCAAGTGTTCAGGTAATGGTTTGAGCTCCAAGGTAGGTGCTTCCTCTATTGATGGTTTGAGCTTCCCTTCAGCATTCTTAAGGTCAGAAGTACCAAGAGATTCAAATGGTATGTCCAGCTTTCGCTTCCATGGAGAAGCGTTCAGATATTGTAATTTCTCGTTGCTATCTTCATCATCGCTGTCAAAATCCCCCAATAAGGCCTTTTCCAATGCATCAGACATTAGCATGTGCTCGAGTTCCGAAGTAAACGCGGAATCAATCACATCCACTTTTAAGCACTCCTCATCTTCTGTAGGGAATTTCATTGCCTTGAATACGTTGAAGGTCACATCCTGATCTTGGACCCGCATAGTAAGTTCCCCTTTTTGCACATCTATCAAGGTACGGCCAGTAGCCAAGAAAGGCCTCCCCAAGATTATGGGAATCTTCTTATCTTCCTCAAAATCCAGAATAACAAAATCTGCTGGAAAGAAGAGCTTATCCACCTTGACGAGCACATCCTCAACTATGCCCCTTGGGTAAGTAATGGAATGGTCCGCCAATTGTAGCGACATGTATGTGGGTTTTGGATCAGGCAGATCCAGCTTTTTAAAGATCGACAACGGCATCAGATTAATGCTTGCTCCCAAATCACAAAGGCACTTGTCAAAAGTTAGATTGCCAATGGTGCAAGGAATGGTGAAGCTTCCTGGATCTTTCAGTTTTGGTGGTAACTTTTATTGCAGAACAGCGCTGCATTCTTCCGTGAGAGCAACAGTTTCAAGGTCATCCAGTTTCACCTTCCTTGAAAGAATAGTCTTCATAAACTTCGCATAACTAGGCATTTGTTCCAGAGCCTCAGCGAAAGGTATATTGATGTGAAGTTTCTTGAACACCTCCAGAAACTTCCCGAACTGTCTATCCAGCTTTTATTGCTGCAATCTCTTAGGAAAAGGTGGTGGAGGATAGAGCTGTTTCTCCCCTGTATTAGCCTCAGGTAGAGTGTGTTCAACAGTAGTCTTCCTTGGTTCCGCCGCTTTCTCCTTTTGCTTAGATTCTTCTTCTCTAATTTCAGCTTCTACTTCTTTTGCCTTTTCAGCCTCAGCTACTTTTCCAGACCTTAAGGTAATAGCCTTGACTTGCTCTTTAGCTTCCTTCCTGCCTGGTACTTCCGTGTCACTGGGAAGAGTGCCAGGTTGACGATTGAGCACTGCATTGGCTAATTGACCGATTTGATTTTCCAAGGTCTTGATAGAAACCGCCTGACTCTTGCACAACAGCTTAAGTTCCTCAAAATCAGCACTAGTAGGTGCAGCTGCACTTCCCTGTTGAGGATATGATTGCCTTGTAGCATACTGCTGTGGTTGCTGGAATCCAGGTGGGTTAAACTGTTTACTCACTCCTTGCTGATATGGTGGCTGAATAGCATTCTGATTATTCCCCCAGCTGAAATTTGGATGATTTCTGTTATTAGGATGATAGGTCGCTGGCACAGGCTGCTGTTGTCGCTGATAATTATTCACATACTGAATAGATTCGTTGACAAGAGAACACTGATTCGTAGCATGAGAACCTGCACAAAGCTCACAAACCATAGCTATTTGATTAACTCCATACGTAGCCAGAGAATCAACCTTCATTGATAGCGCTTGGAGCTGGGCTGCAATAGCGGTGGCTGCATCAACTTCCAGAATACCTGCGACCTTGCCTGACGTCATCCTCTGAGTTGGGTTTTGATGCTCATTTGCAGCCATCGTCTCTATAAGATTATATGCCTCAGTATAGCTTTTAGCCCATAAGGCTCCTCCAGCTGCTGCATCGAGCATGGGCTGAGATTGGGCCCACAAACCATTATAAAACCCAGTGATCACCATCCAATCCGGCATTCCATGATGTGGACATTTTCTCAACATTTCCTTGTAGCGTTCCCAAGCCTCGCACATAGATTCTGTAGGTTGCTGCGCAAACTGAGTAAGAGCACTCCTCATAGCAGCAGTCTTTGCCATTGGATAAAACTTCACCAGAAACTTTTGCGCAAGATCTTGCCACGTAGTGATGGACCCAGCTGGTTCAGAATGTAACCAGTCTTTAGCCTTATCCCTCAGTGAGAATGGGAAAAGCCTCAACTTGATAGCCTCATCAGTCACGCCATTATACTTAAAAGTGCTGCAGATCTCGAAAAAATTCCTTATGTGCATGTTGGGGTCTTCAGTTGCCGCTCCTCCAAAAGAAACAGAATTCTGCACCATCTGAATAGTGCCCGGCTTGATTTCAAAGGTGTTAGCTTGAATAGCCGGATGAAGGATGCTTGACTGAATATCATCAATTTTAGGCCGAGAAAAATCTATAAGAGCTGGATCAGCTTGAACAATACGATCTCCCATGTTTACTGGTTCTTTCTGCTCAGTTCCTGAATCCGAATCCTCAAAATCTAACTTCTCCGGAATATCAAGAACTTCGTCTGTCTCCTCAGCTGTATCTAAAGTCCTCTTGCGAGCACGAGAACGAGTTTGCATAAACGCTTGCTAAAGTACCTGAAACACAACCGAAAAGAGTAAGTAACTACTACGTCCTAATCACTGAGTCCTAATGACCAATGATGGTAAGTACATAAACTAAACAAATACGCCGAGTCCCCGGCAGCGGCGCCAAAAACTTGTTAGGGCGAAAACACGCACTAATATTCACGCAAGTATACGCGTTCGCAAGTAATATAGAATACTTTCTAGTTCGTTCCCTCAGAGACTCAGACTAAATTATTATCTAATTAAACTCACTCACCAATGTATGATTACTTCTCAATGTTAAGATAATAACACTTAAAATTATTGATCAAATATTAACTATAATTAACTACTTAATTAACCACTTAACTAACACTTCAATTTATCAATAATAAAACACTCATGAGATCACAACTTCATTATTACTTCCTTCTATAGCCATTGTTATTACCTTTAGCATGTGACAGTGATGACATTAATCGAATAACACGAAACTGATAAAAGCCAACTTTCATTGTACTAATACCATTCTACCAAGCATCTACAATTAAGATAGAAGTTGAATAGTCATCAATTATGTTGAGTTCCTATATGTCTACAGAAATTGACAACACAATGATTTAAGCACAAGTTATCCCTTTTGATTACATAGGGCAAATAAAACTGTTAGAGTTACCCACTAATCATGCACAACGTACATGAACCTATGCTAGCATGGCAAGTTCTAAATCTCAAGATCCACCGTCGCTTCACAAGAGATTAACACCCTATCTTATATGTTCGCGACGCACATAAGACGAATACGCACAACCAATATTAGATATCATGCAATCATCACACACTAAAGTATTAAACAATTAACTAAAGAATTCCATAATAAATCCGTTGTAACCCCATTATCACGATTAGCCCATAATAGAACTTATCGCCATCATGGGTTCATATGAAATCATGACAAACAACACAAGAAAATAATAACTACACTAATTATATTAAAACAGAGTACGTCACAAGAGTAAATAAGTCAAAGCAAGAAAACTAGCATCCAACGTTACAACGAAACAAGAATCACAAGAATATATGCTTCCTCTTCGTTGCGGTGTGCTAAATCGGTCTTCTTCCTTATCTCCTTCGCTTCTTGCGTAAAACACAATCTAAAACATAATCCCCTTAATACTCTCTGTGAAAACGTCTCAAATCTACCTATATAATAGTCCCATAAAACTCAGATTACATAGAAGTTGGAAGCCACACAGAAGTAGAAGTCTAAAATAATTCAGCTTTTTCCCCGACCCTGCGCGGCCGCTCAGCATATCTGCGCGGGCGCGCAGGCTGCTGCGCGGCCGCTCAGCATTGCTGCGCGGGCGCGCAGGACCCAAACTTGCTCCGTTTCTTCGCCGTAATCTGCCCATTCCTTTCCTATCGCAATGGTGAACACATGCCAAGGCTTATTCTTGATGATTCCTCCCCCGAAATGCAACTATTACCCTGAAATGCATAAACACTAGAAAAACGCATCAAATACACAAAATACTTGATTTCAAGACACCAATTTAAGCCATTTTAAGACGTTCTAAATGGTATAAAATGCCACTTATCAGATAACATTACGTTATTTTCATATAAAGTGTTTTATAAGAAACCCGGTTTGGATAATTATCCAATACGGGTATCAAAACGGATCATTTCTGCAGTTACTTAGCGGCTAACCAACTAATTTATCGATCCAATAAAATCCAACACGATCTAATATTTTATAAATATAAATAGCCCTTTTATTATTAGATTTTATTCGTATAATCATAAAAAACCAGTTAAAACTATTGATTTACAGAGAAAAACCCTAAAAATGTTACGTTCTTGAAAATCAAACGCACAAACGAAGGCGTTATCGAACTCTGATTCAAGTGTGCCATATATAAAATAGAAGCTCTCGAAAAGACCTTTCTGGATCAATCAACCATTTTAGTGCAGAAGTCAAGGTATTTTTCTTATTTATTTATTTTAATTCGAATTATTTAAAGATTAAATTATGAAAATTTGTTCTTGATGTTGTTGATATGATTTGATGCTAGAATCCTGTAGATCATTTCTTCCTGGTCATTTTGGTATATTATATGACTAATTTGGAGTTCAATAACATATAGAAATTGATGTTTAATTCACGGATCATTAAATTACGGTTTAAATCATTTAAATGTTCTAAATCGAATTTGGGGTTTTTAATTTGGTTGATTCTGGGTTGAAACAAGTTACACCAACGTTTAGATCGTGCAAAAAGGAAGTGATTCACATATTTGGTTGTGATTTTTAACCCCTGAATGGGCTTCACCGGAAAACAGTAGCTCACCGCCGACGGAAAACTTCGACTGTGTTTTCCGGCTTGTCCAGGGATCGATTGCAAATTTTATTGATACAACGGTGTTCCTGGCAAGTGAAACTATTGATCTGCACAGTCTGGTGTTGTTCTGGGCAGGAAAAGCTGACCGGCGATGGCCGGCGGAGCCGAGGCGAAACTCTGGCCGGCCAAACTCGCCAGGGAAGACGACAAGGGTGACACAATGTTGTTTGGCCCCTAAAGTTTCCCCTGGCTTGCAAAACTAGTATTATAATTTTTAAAATTTACAAAATTTGGATTTCTGTTTATAAAATTTATTAAAACTATATTTTTGTTTATATTTTATTTTCAGAAAATTGTTTTAATTATTTAAAATTCCAAAAATCAATATATTTAGTTCTGAAAATTATTTTTAAATTGAAATTAAATCTAAATTATTTATTTAATTAATTTTATTTAATAACTAATTATTTAATTATTCAATTAATTTAAATATTAATTGATTAATTAATTTAATTAGTTATTAATTAATTTAATTTGATTATTTATTTGGATTTAATTATTTATTTGGATTTAAAAATTTCCAAAAATAGTTTCGAGCTTTTAAATATTATTTAAAATTATTTTAGAAGCTCGATAATTAGTATGAAAATCATTTTAAAGTCAGATTCGGGTGTTCGAACTCTATTATTTAATTATAAAATGATTCGGAGATCCATTTTAATTTTAAAAAATGTTAAAAAATTCATATTAAATACCTGGAAAATCATTTTAACCCCGAATCTTCTTCGAATAATTATTTTAATTGAATATCTTACGTGCTACGTGTTATATGTGATCCGATTGATGCATAATATGACTACATTTGCATTGTTTGACTGTTTATTCATAACTTTCAATCCGTATGTCGGATTTGGGTAAAACGAAGGGTAGTTAGAAGCTTGTAACGAATAGAACGAGATGTGAATGAGTATTGATAAATACATATGGTTTTAACAGAAGAAGAGAAATGTAGAAAGGGAAAGCAAGTGATTGACGAGTGGGAACCAACTGACAAGTGTTGGTAAAGTAAAAGCGGATTGATAAGACAAGTATCCCTGAACTTTCTTGTACTATAATTGCAAGTATTCCCGACTCTCCTTATTATGTTGCAATTATACCAAATAGTTCTTATTCTGTATTGCAAGTACTTTGAAGTACATAACCCTAAACCCTGATTCTTATTGATCTTGAGCCATAAGCCTTATTCTTCATAAACCATTGATTGTTAAATTCTCAGATACGAACCATAGATATATGATACTACTCCACAGATATATATATACATATATATATATATACCACATACTAATTCTTGATACTGAATTTCTTGATATACCTACCCTTATGCTTTATTTAACAGAAGACCAATTACTGTAACCCTTGAACCTTTGGTCTTCTACTTTCTGATTCTTTCTTTGATTAAAAGCCAACCTTTATAATTCCATTGTTACACCTTCTTGGAATTATGAATCACCCTATGTTTCGAGATAAATGTTGTTTATGATTCAGCTTATTGATTTACATTGTTTATCATATTGTTATTCTGGAATTAGATTGTTTTTAAATATGGACCAGATTCGTGGTCAGACCAGATTTGTGGTCATAATAGGCCAATATGTGCCTTGGATCCTGTATATAGAGCAAAGCTGGGAGCCTTGCTCGGGGTTAGTGCGTGACTGATCAGCAGCCTAACCTTGGTTTTTAAAATAAAAATCATTGCTTATCATTAAACTTGATTTCTTATATCATTTCAATTGATCATTGTTAATCTCAGTTATTGTCATTGTGATTTGCTGAGCTAGTTAGCTCACTCTTGTAAATCTGTTTATATTATTTTCTAGTGAAAAAGAAAACTGGTGGTAGCGAGGATCCCCAAACAAGTGTGCGAGCTAGGTATCCACGTTAAGATTGGATAAGCTAGCAGATGATGTTTGGCTCAATTTGTGTTGATAGTTTGTAATAAAGTTTAAACTTCAGTCGTAAGATAAATAAACTGGGATTTGGTACGACTGTAATATAAATAAGGTTGTGGCTTGTGGACATACTTTAAACTGTATCGATCCGTGGATTATGATAAATAGGGTCATTGCATATATATTATTATATTCATAAACCGGTTTAAATATGGTGTGTGTGTGTGTATGTGTTGTGGACCCCAAACTTCTAACCCGGGTTTGGAGGGTGTCACAGGTTTGACATCAGAGCTACAGTTTAAAGTCACTGCCACAAGCTTAAATTGTCGGGAATGGGTAGAGGGTTAAGATTAGAAGTATGAACTAGAAAGATAGAACGTCGAGAGGTTGAGTGTGACTAAATAGTAGGTTTTGGTATGATTCGTGATGAGATTCGAGATTCTTATCTAGCAACGTAATTTTCAGATAGAAGCGATGGGAGACTATTTTATCTCGATATCATCTGATCACTCGGAGCTTCAGTCGGAAGACCATCATCTGATATGTGTCATGTTCTTCCACCGGTGTTAGATATAATACCTGTTGCGACGGTTGCACCACTACAAGCTATTCCACTTCCTGGTGTGAGACCACCTATTCGAGGACCTCCACCTGCAGATTCTGACTCCACTGGACATTCAGTTGCGGGTGCATCTCTTCAATTTACTCCACACCCTGTTCTATATCATAGGTATGAGGCTCTTCTTTTGGAAAGAGAAGCCCTATTGGCACTGATCCAGGAGCTACAACATATTATAAGGACCATAGATGTTGACAGGAATGTGAGGGAGCTTCGGAATGAGATTCAAGTTACCCGGAGGATACTTGAGGCTAGACTTCATGGAGCTACTTGTGAGTATGCAGCCCCAGATGCTCTTATGAGATGGGCTAGAGAGGTATTGGAGAATTTGGAGAGGCTTGATGGACCAGAGTTTCCTTGAAGCTATACGATGGGAATGACATGACAGCTGATATATGTATAATAGTGTGTAATGTGTGCTATCAGACTTTTGGTTGGTATATAAATAAACTAGACTTGCTGAATAATGGATAAGCATGTTGTACCTTTACCTTTAATAAAATGTTTCGCACTTGTACTACCAAACTTTATATATATCAATACCTTTCCTTTTCCAATATTATCATTTACTTTACTATACCTATTTTATAAACTCTTGCGATAACATGTACCCTATTTCAAATTGTTTATATTCTGTAAAGAAGCATGCAATTTACTTAGTTCAATGATTTAAAATGTTTTTAAAAAGAAATATTCTGTTTTACAAGAAAATGTTTCATAAAAAGGATTTGATTTAAAGGCTAAATAAATTGTTTGATGCTTTACAGAAAAAGCCTCCCAGAAGAAACAGTCGTTCTACCAACCAAAATGAAGAAACCAACAACAATAACAACAACACCCAAGACAGTAACAACCAAAATGTTAATCCAGGTCCCATAGACCCAACTGTAGCCCAAATTCTTCGGATCTTGGCTCAATAGACAGTCCACTTGACTCAACAACAGTAGAGGCAGACCAACCCTCAGGTAACCTTTAAGACTTTTCAGGCGGTGAATCCACCAGAATTTAAGGGTTATGTAGATCCTGTTGAGACAAGAGTCTAGTTGAAGGAAATTGAGAAGACATTTGCCTTAGTCAAGATGAAAGAGGAGCAGAAGACTGAATTTGCAAGTTACTATCTGAAGAGTGAAGCCACCTACTGGTGGGAAACTGTTAAGATATTGGAAGGTACGGATGATGTTGCATGGGATAGATTTAAGGAGTTATTTTTAGGGAAGTATTTCCTCAGTTTATTCAGGATCAATTGGAATTGAAATTTCTGGAGCTCAAGCTGGGGAATATGTCAGTGGCGGATTATGAAAGTAAGTTTGAGGAATTGTCTAGGTTTGTACCATCATATGTGGACACTGATAGGAAGAAAGCTAAAAAGGTTTCAACAAGGTCTTAAGCCATGGATCCGTGCGGAAGTGGCTATATTTGAATTGGATACGTATGTGGGAGTTGTGCAGAAAGCTATGATTGTGGAGACAGAGAGTGAAATGTCTTAGAAGGAGAAAGAAAGTAAGAAAAGAAAGTTTGAAGGGAATTAAGGACAATCCTGGGCAGGGAAGTTTCCAAATTTCAATCAGATGAAAGGAAAGTTTCAGCCCAGAAGGAATTTTAACAGGCAAAATACATGCAATGGAGGACAAGGTAATCGTCCAGCCACTGGGAACTAGCCAACCCAGCAGAGGCCAGCTTTACCTGATTGTCATGTCTGTGGAAAGAAACATGGAGGAATTTGCAACAAGCTAAATGTGGTCTGCTATAGATGCAACCAAAGGGGGCACTATTCAAAGGAGTGTCATAACCATCCAGCCAGAGAGCCAGCTAATAAGGATCAGCCTACCAGGAATCAGGAAGGCAAAGTTCTAGCAATTGGGTATACCTGTTTCAAATGCGGAAATCCAGGACACATAGCAAGGAATTGTATGACACCAGTTCCAGTCAACAATACACTGTGAGTCATGGGAGCTACTCCAACAATGAATGAACCTCCCCGAGCTAGAGTTTATGACATGTTTGTGAAAGATGCTATCATGGACACTGATGTTGTGGCAGGTACGCTTACTGTGAATTTTTTATGTGCTAAAGTGCTAGTAGATTCGGGAGCAACTCGATCATTTATTTCTCAAGATTTTGTTGATAAGCTGAATTGTCCAATTGAATTGCTAAGTGAAATTAATGCGGTAGAATTAGCAAATCAGGAGCGTGTATCTGTGAACCAAGTGTGTAAGAACTGTGAGATTGAGATTTCTGGCAATAAGTTTGACGTTGACTTGATACCGTTTAAGTTAGGAGAATTTAACATTATTTTAGGAATGGACTGGCTATCTAAGCACGATGCTCAGATAGACTGTCGTAACAAGAAAGTAATCTTGAAGACCCCAGACGAGAAAGCGGTGATGTTTAAAGGTCAGAAGCAGGAAAAGAAGTTCTTGACAATGGTTCAAGGTAAGAAACTACTACGACAAGGATGCGAGCATTTTTTTGCCTATGTGATAGATAGAAGTCAGGAACCAGCAAAACTGGAAGACATTCCTGTGGTAAATGAATTTCCAGACGTGTTTCCAGATTATTTACCAGGAATTCCTCCAGATAGAGAAATTGAGTTTGTGGTTGACTTAGCACCTAGAAAAGAATCTGTATCTAAAGCCCCATAAAGAATGGCGCTTGTTGAAATGAAGGAATTGGCAAAGCAATTGCAAGAATTGTTAGAAAAAGGAGTGATTCGACCCAGTATATCCCCATGGGGTGCACCGGTACTATTTGTTAAGAAGAAAGACGGAAGTATGAGGTTATGCATCGACTATCGGGAACTCAATAAGCTTACAATCAAGAACAAGTATCCATTACCTCGAATCGACGATTTGTTTGATCATCTAAAAGGAGCTAAGTATTTCTCTAAGATTGATTTGAGATCCGGATATCACCAATTGAAGATTAAACCTGAAGATATACCAACGACAACTTTCAGAACAAGGTACGGTCATTATGAATTCTTAGTGATGTCTTTTGAATTGACCAATGCTCCAGCAGCATTTATGGACTTGATGAATATAATTTTTAAGGAATATTTGGACAAGTTTGTATTTGTGTTTATCGATGATATTTTTATCTACTCAAGTCAATGGAAGATCCTGCGGAGCATCTAAGGATATCTTTGGAAATTTTAAGAAAGAAGAAGTTATATGCAAAGTTTTCAAAGTGTGAGTTTTGGTTACAAGAAGTTCAATTCTTAGGGCATGTGGTAAGTAATGAAGGGATCAAAATGGACCCAGCAAAGATTGAAGCTGTTATGAATTGGGAAAGACCAAGAACACCAATAGAAGTGAGAAGTTTCTTAGGACTGACATGATATTATCGAAGATTTGTTCAAGATTTCTCAAAGATTGCGACACCTTTAATGAAGCTTACCAGGAAAAGTGAGAAGTTTATATGGAACGAGAAGTGTTAAGAAAGTTTCCAGGAATTGAAAAAGAGATTGATCACGGACCCTGTTTTGTCACTTCCAAATGATCAAGGAAAATTTGTAATCTATAGTGATGCTTCTCAAAAGGGATTAGGTTGTGTCTTCATGCAGCATGATAAAGTTATTGCCTATACATCTCGACAACTGAAACCTCATGACCAGAGGTATACTACTCATAAGTTATTGCATATGCATCTCGACAACTGAAACCTCATGAGCAGAAGTATACTACTCATGACTTGGAACTAGCAGCAATAGTATTCGCCTTGAAGATTTGGAGACATTATCTATATGGAGAAAAGTGCGAAATCTATATGAACCATAAAAGTTTAAAGTATATATTCTCGCAAAAGGAACTCAACATGGGACAGAGGAGATGGTTGGAGTTTATCAAAGACTATGATTGCATAATTAACTATCATCTAGGAAAAGCGAATGTGGTGTCAAACACGTTAAGCAGAAAGGAAAGACTGAACGTGTTAACGGTACCTGAGGAATTATACAAGGAATTTCAGAAATTGGAATTGGAAGTCAGGATTTGCAAGCCTAATGAAGCAAAGATGTATAGTATGACCTTTCAACCAGAATTTCTCAAGAAGATAAAGAGATATCAAGAGGAAATAATGGATCAAGATATTAATCGTTTGGTTGGAGAAGAATTATGCACTCAGAAAGACGATCAAGGTATTCTCAAATTTTCTTCCAGAATTTGGATTCCACCAGTGACAGAATTGAAGAATGAAATTCTACAAGAAGCTGATAACTCAAAGTATTCAATCCATCCAGGAAGTACCAAGATGTACAGAGATTTAAAGGAGAATTATTGGTGGCCATACATAAAAAGAGAAATTGCGGAATGGGTTAATAAATGTTACATGTGTCAAAGGGTTAAAGCAGAGCACCAGAGACCAAGTGGATTATTATAACCGTTAGAAATTCAAGAGTGGAAGTGGGAGCATATCGCTATGGATTTTATAGTCAGATTACCAAGGACGAAAGCGAACCACGACGCTATTTGGGTTACAGTGGATAGACTAACCAGATCAGCTCATTTCTTTCCTATCAATGAAAGATTTTCACTGGATAAATTGATTCACATATATTTGAAAGAAATAGTAGTGCGTCACGGAGTCCCTGTGTCTATTGTATCTGATCGAGATCCACAATTCAATTCAAGATTTTAGAGAAGTTTTCAAGAATGTTTGGGAACTAAATTGAATATGAGTACATCATATCATCCACAGATAGATGACCAAAGCGAGAGAATGATTTAGACTATTTAAGATATGTTACGTGTTTGTGCCATTGATTTCAAAGGAAATTGGGACGAGCATTTACCCTTAGTGGAATTTGCTTACAATAACAATTATCATGCTAGTATCGGAATGCCTCCCTATGAAGCTCTTTATGGACGCAAATGTCGATCACAAGTATATTGGGAAGAAGTTGGAGAACGTAAGATACTTGGACCCGAGTTAGTGCAACAAACAAAAAAAAGTTGTGGAAGTCATCAAGAAAAGGCTAATTGCAGCACAAGATAATCAAAGAAAGTACGAAGAACAATCAAGAAAGGACATGAAATTTGAAGACGGAGATCTAGTGTTACTAAAAGTGTCACCATGGAAAGGATTGTCAAAATTCGGAAAGAAATGAAAGCTAAGTCCTAGATACGTTGGACCTTTTGAAATTCTGAAACATGTCGGCAAGGTAGCTTATGAATTGGCGTTACCCCCACACATGGAGCATATACATAATGTATTTCACGTATCGATGCTTAAGAAGTATAATCCAGATTCCAGGCACGTGATCGAATATGAGCCGATAGAACTTCAGGCAGATTTATCATATTTAGAGAATCCGATAGAGATTCTAGAAAAAAAGAAACAATATTGAGAAATAAAGTTATAAATTTAGTAAGAGTACTGTGGAGGAACCCAAAGGTTGAAGAGTCAACATGGGAATTAGAAAGTGATATGTGAGAAAAGTACCCTCATCTGTTTATATAGAAGATTCTGAGGACATAATTCTTTTAAGAGGGGAAGGATGTAATATCCGGGATATCGCGTATATTTATTTTATTAATAAATGATTATTATGTAATTATTATGTAAATTATCTGATGGTTGGTATTGATAAATAGATGTATATATGTGATAAAATATGAGTATGTTAATTTTATTATGTCTAGAATAAAATATAGATGACTGTGATATTTTTTAGGTAATTTTTGGATCGTTATTTGATTTATAATGATTTACAGAATTAATAATTATTTTATGTATAATTATAAAACTATTTTATAAAACCGGGAATCGTCCAACCTCAACCGCTTTTACGTTTTTATAACCCAAAACTCTTCGAAAAACTCCTTCCTAACCTAATCTGGATATTATGAACATTTTCCGTGTTTTAACTTTTTCAATCCGGATTACAGATTGACCAGTACGCATCCCGACGTATAATTTTCGATACGATAATCATTTCGATATATCAATTAAACTTGTATTCTCAAAAGACGGGATAACATTACGTTATTTTCATATAAATTATTTTATAAGAAGCTCAGTTTGGATAATTATCCAATACGGGTATCAAAACAGATCGTTTCTGTAGTTACTTAGCGGCTAAGAAACTAATTTATCGATCCAATACGATCCAACACGATCCAATATTTTATAGGGTGAAAAACCAAAATAACCATTTTTAAATAATAATCGCCCAAAATACCCACCAGAATTTTAAGCTGTCCAAAATACCCACCATATACTCCATTTTCAGTGGAGTATCCGGTGGATACTCCAGTGACATGGGAGTATCAGGATGATACTCCTTTGTCAGTGGAGTATCCACCCATATACTCCTTTGTCAATGGAGTATCCACCCATATACTCCTTTGTCAGTGGAGTATCATCTAAAATTTTAAAATTTTAATTTTATTTTTTAAAAATATTTTATTAAAAAAATTAAAAGTGATACTCCACTGGTAAAGGAGTATCCGGACTGATACTCCACTGGTAAAGGAGTATCCGGACTGATACTCCACTGACAGAGGAGTATCTGCCATGATACTCTACTGATAAAGGAGTATCATCCTGATACTCCATTGAAATTGGCGTATTATCCTGATACTCCAGTATCGGTGGAGTATCTAGTGGGTATTTTGGGCACCTTTTTCCAGAATGGGTATTTTGGGCAAAAGGACATCTAAAAAGAGGTATTTTGGTCATTTTTTCTATTTTATAAATATAAAAATCCCTTTTATTATTTTATTTTATTCGTATAATCATAAACAACCAGTTAAAACTATTGATTTACAGAGAAAACCCTAAAAAAGTTACGTTCTTGAAAATCAAACGCACAAACGAAGGCGTTATCGAACTCCGATTCAAGCTTGCCATATAACAAATCGAAACTCTCGAAAAGACCTTTCTGAATCAATCAACCATTTTAGTGCAGAAATCCAGCTATTTTTCTTATTTATTTGTTTTAATTCAAATTATTTAAAGATTAAATATTGAAAATTTATTCTTGATGTTGTTGATATGATTTGATGCTAGAATCATGTAGATCTTTTCTTCCTGGTCATTTTGGTATATTATATGACTAATTTGGAGTTCAATAACATATAGAAATTGATGTTTAATTCTCAGATTATTAAATTAGGGTTTAAATCATTTGAATGTTCTAAATCGAATTTGGGGTTTTTAATTTGGTTGATTCTGGGTTGAAACAAGTTACATCAACATTTAGATCGTGCAAAAAGGAAGTGATTCACATATTTGGTTGTGATTTTTAACCCCTAAATGGGCTTCGCCGGAAAACAGTAGCTCACCAGCGGCGGAAAACTTCCACTGCGTTTTCCGGCTTGTCCAGGGATAGATTGCAAATTTTATTGATACGACGGTGTTCCTGGAAAGTGGAACTATTTATCTGCATAGTCTGGTGCTGTTCTGGGCAGGAAAAGCCGACCGACGATGACCGGCGGCGGCGCGACGGAACTCCATCCGGCCAAAATCATCGGGGAAGACGATAGGGGTGACAAAATATTGTTTGGCCCCTGAAGTTTCCCCTGGCTTGCAAAACTAGTATTATAATTTTAAAAATTTACAAATTTTGGATTTCTATTTATAAAATTTATAAAAACTATATTTCTGTTTATATTTTATTTTCAGAAAATTGTTTTCATTATTTAAAATTCCATAAATTAATATATTTAATTCTGAAATTAACTTAAATTGAAATTACATATAAATTATTTGTTTAATTAATTTGAGTTAATACTTAATTATTTAATTATTCAATTAATTTAAATATTAATTGATGAATTAATTTAATTATTTATTAATTCATTTTAATTGATTATTTATTTGGATTTAAAAAATTTTAAAAATAGTTTTGAGCTTTTAAATATTATTTAAAATTATTTTCTAAACTCGATAATTAGTATTGAATCATTTTAAAGTCAGATTCTGGTGTTCGAAGTCTATTATTTAATTATAATATGATTCGGAGACCCATTTTAATTCCGAAAATTATTCAAAAATTCGTATTAAATACTTGAAAAATTATTTTAACCATGAATCTTCTTCGAATAATTATTTTAATTGAATATCTTACATGCTACGTGTTATATGTGATCCGATTGATGCATAATATGACTGTACGTGCATTGTTTGACTGTTTTATTCATAACTTTAAATATGTACGTCGGATTTAGGTAAAATGAAGGGTAGTTAGAAGGTTGTAACGAATCGAACGAGATGAGAATAAGTATTGATATATACATGTAGCGTTTAACAGAGGAAGTGAAACGTAGAAGGGGAAAGCAAGTGATTGACAAGTGGGAACCAACTGACAAGTGTTGGTAAGTATCCCTGAAATTTCTTGTACTATAATTGCAAGTATTCCCGACCTCTCTTCGTTATGTTGCAATTATTCCAAATAGTTCTTATTCTATATTGCAAGTAATTTAAAGTACTTAACCCTAAACCCTGATTCTTATTGATCTTTAGCCATAAGCTTTATTCTTCATAAACCATTGATTGTTGAATTCTCAGATACGAACCATACATATACGATATTACTCCACAAATACATATATATCACATACTGATCTTTGATACTGAATTTATTGATATACCAACCCTTATGTGTTGTTCAACGGAAGACCAATCCTTGTAACCCTTGAACTCTTGGTCTTCTACTTTCTGATTCTTTCTTTGATTGAAAACCAACCTTTATGATTCCATTATTATACCTTCTTGGAATTATGAATCACCATATGCTTCGAGATAAATGTTGTTTATGATTCAGCTTATTAATTAACAATGTTTATCATATTGTTATTCTGGAATTGGATTATTTTTAAATATGGACCAGATTCGTGGTCGGACCAGATTCGTGGTCTGTTAGGTCCCAATGTGTTTGTAGAAGGGGGGGTTGAATACAAACAGTACCGAATAATCGAATTAAATGCGGAATAAAAAATGTGAAACAAAATTCAAGTTAAATAAAAATATTATTAAACTTGAAAGGTGTTACAACAACTGTATCGATTACAAGGAATTAATCTCAAATTAATTATCACAAATCTAGAATGAATTCGACATGAACTTTTTCTATTTTTGTAATAAAAAAGATTCAAATGCTAAACGCAATTTGAGATTAAGTTCTAGGGATTTTGATCCGCTAGATTGATACACAAGAGCAAGATAAAGATTTCTAGTGGATTGGATTTAACTTTACAATCTAGAAATTTAATCTTGAAGTATGCAGATGAAAAGATGAAATATTTCTTCTTGATTTTCTTTTCTGCCTTGTTTCTTGACTTCTGTGTTCTTAATAATAAGTTGCTGCTTCTCTGCTTCTTTTTAAATCAACAAACGAATAGAATTGACTTGGCATGACAATCCTATAGCTGGCAAGACTTTCGGTGAGACAATTGAATGAACTAGCAAGACAATCTGAATGAACTAGCAAGACAATCAGAATGAACTAGCAAGACAATTATCCTCCTAGAGTAACTTTCGGTATGACAATGGAAATGACTTGGCATGACAATCGGTATGACAATCCAGATTGTCATGCTAGTTCATTTCCATTTGTCTTGCTGATTTAAGACTTGAATTTAATCCAATTAAACTTCTGAAAATTCCTAAAATTAATTCAGAATTAATTAATCAATTAATTCAATTAATAAATAAATTATTCTTTGCAGATATAATTTATTTTCTTAATTAAATTAGATGAATTAATTAATTAATAGAGAATTAATTCTAGTCTTGAGCAGCAACCATTCTTCTGCAAATCTTCTGAAAATCACTGAAAATTATGAATCAATTCCACCACTTCAACGTTGACACTCGATGTACTGTCTGGTTCATGAGTGACTAACTTCCGTGACGTTTCTTAATGTCTTGACTCTGACATTTTGATTTTCTTCAGATTAAATCCTTGTAATTAATGATACTCTGACGAGATCTCTGTCACTTGATTAAATCCACGATCTTGATTTATATCACTGAGGCATGATCAACTTCTTGAACTTCTTCCAGTGAATTAACTCCTCAAGTCTGTAGATGAACCTTGTCTCTGAATCCTTTGACAGATATTACTTTGCGAGATCTCTCTGATGGTAGTTCCACTATTTACTTATTACATTCTTATTTGAGTTGAGTTGAATCCTCGAATATACAAATAGGCTATGACATATGACTTAACATTTTCCAGATTCCAAGTAGATGTTCCTCTAGACTGAACATATCTTCAAGTAGTTTCATCTTCATTTGTACAACCACATTTCCCTGTTGAGAAGCCCATATCTCTTGCTTCTCCCCCTATGAGAATCAACTGATTAAAAAAGATCACCTTCGTTTTACCACCTCTCCCGTACAATAGGATCCGCAGATAAAAACCAATGGTACTCCCCTAACAGCTTCTTCCCTTACTAGGAAATCACCTTGTGTTTACCACCTCTCCCGTACAATATGATCCGTAGTTAGAAACAACAATGGTGTGGTGTAGTGTACATTTTTAGGATCTTTTTCTTCCTCCCTGCTATTTCTCCCCCTTAGTTGAGGAATCCTCCAAACTATTACTTTAAGCTTTTATCTCCCCCTTAAAGAAGGAATGTATGCCGTCGTCTGAAGGAGTTCTCATATTTCACTTGGTTGGAAAAGAAATAACAAGTAGTTTCTTTTTCTTCCTCACTGTGAGTGTGTGATCCTGTTTAGTGTACCTCACATGTGTTTCACTCTTCTCTCCACTCGTGTTTACACTCATTCTCACAAGTGTATCACTCTTCTCTCATAGCTCCATAATCCAGCTGTACCTGCAAGGAAAATCACCTTAGCCATCCTTAAAGGAGGTCACAGGTGGTGCAATGGGAGTTCACAAATCCCCATCCTTGTTAAACTCGTCAGATAAATCTGAGTCATAATCTACAAGTTGCTAGTTTCCCTTTTAGGGTTCCAGATTTGAATTCTGGGAAGGTAAACAATGATCCATCGAATTTAGCATAAAGATCAAAGTTCCCTTCTAATGTCTATGAAGACATTTCCTTGTGACTCATCAGGTAATATCTGAATCATTGTCAACAAGTTGCCGATCTGCACCTATGTCAGATCCACTATCTGCAGCAGATCCACTATCCGCAGATGCATCCAGGGGATTTAAGCCTGGGGAGGTAGACACTGACCACTGACATATGGCTTTTGGATCAGTATCCTCTCCTAACACCTATAAAGGCAATTGGTCCACTAACGAACCTTGAACAATCGAATCTGACCTTAAAATGGTCGAAACTCTTGTTTCCGTCAACTCATCCTTTGTGTGTGTAACCTCTCCTTGTGCATCAAGAATTGATTATGTTTGAAGTGGTGACACTACATTGGATACCTTGGCCGACAGGCAAAATTCAATAGACGCACCCTGTTGAGAGAATGAATCTAGTAACTGTTTTTGTGCCTTTTCAGCCATTACATCTTTTTGAGAAGATGTATGGGGGCTAGCAGTTGTCTTGGTTTAAATACTACTCATCTATGTAGGAGACAGAGCTACTGGGTTGACTACAGAACCTTCCTTGTGTGGTGCACTAGGCACTATCTCCCTCACGCTCATTCATACTATATTTTGTGGTAAGAGAGTGCTGGTTGGTTCTGTTTTTGTGTTTGTCTTTACAGTCTGGGATAGACGTTGTGGGTTTTCAACCTCATGACTGTCAATGAAAGAAAGTCAATGGAGACTGAACCTGTATCATAGAACATATGGTAATAGAGAGAAAATGATTTACAATAGTGATTTCAAAAGATTTTACATGACATAAGAAATCACTAATGTAGAAAGAAGTTTGATTTTGTTTTTCAATATGAATGAGTTTTTGATAAAACATTGATCACTTAGGGTAAAGTCTAAGTAATTCTCATTCATATCAAAAGCTTACAAATATCTGCAACATAATGTTAACAAGATATCATTGACCGATACTTGTCAAGTACTTTAGATACTAATTGTTATGTTGCATTATCAATATACCACTGCACATATAAAACAATATGATTGTGCTTAGTGATAAAATAGTTATAAATATGACGACTCTACTAGTTCATATAAGATTACAACTTCTGTTAGAGTGCCATACCATGTCCTTGACGATTGCTTGAGCAGTATACTAGTTCATATCAACCTGAAGTGAGATTGTGAAGAAGAGATTGCATAGTCCAATAGATCTGCAGCTGCAAAGTCCATGAACTGTGGTGCACTGACTTCCTCTTTTAACTCACCAATCAGGAGTACACTTGTACACATCTTACTAGAGTACAATTCCAAGTGTAATGTGCAGCAGGTGCCTGATATGTCATAATATTCTCAAGTCTCGTCACTGGTGCTATATGTTAGATACTGCTTCCTGATAATAACCTAGCACAATATACAAAATTACAATGATAACATTCCCAGCTTGTAAACAGCCATATCCCTCAGATAAACCTTTGCTGTTATCTCCAAAGGTAACTAGGGGGCCAGCTTTCTCAATCCACATTTGATAGCAGGGCTCTATCTCCGGTCATATATCTTGATGATCCACTGTCAAGAATCCACACTACCGGTTACACCTGTTTAATGCCCTGCACTACAAATGGATTAGACCTTCTTCGGAACCCAAACTTGGTTGGGCCCGACATACTTGTAGAACTGTCCTTTGTCAGGCAAAACAACATTTTTAATTTTAATGGTCTCAACATCCTCAATGACTGAACATTTGACCTTGTAAACAGCCTTAACAAATTTCTGTTTAAGCTTAGGCACAAATGTCTCCTTTCTAGCCTTAGAAGGACTAGCAGTCTTAGACCTATCATGCTTCTTGTTATTCACATGCTGACGAGGAGTAGTCTTATCATTAGACACATGCTTACCATTAAAATAAGCATACATCATATTAAAAGCACAAGACATACAATTAGCAACACCACATGCTTTATGAGAGTGATTAACAGCAGGCAATTTATGCATGGTAGACATGGCATTATTGTTATCCAACTCATGTGTGTCTGAGTTAGTCTCAGTTGTTTTCACAACTTTGACTGGAACTTTCGACTCACTTGACTTGGAAACAATCTTCTCATTAGCATGATCTTCAACACGTATTTCTTCATGAATAACAGAAGAGGTCGCATCAAATGGTTCAGCAATTGATGCTTTATAGAGGGGTTCATCAACACCCTTAAGCACATGTGGTACTTCCCTCCCTTTAGCACATACATGAGGAGGGGAGTTTATGCCTAATTCTCCAATAGCAGCATTGTAATCATAACCTATTCCAGATGTTTGATTAACAGCTTGCTTACTGTAGAACTCTTTAGCCTTCGAACAAGAATTGAAGTAGGCTCTAACCTTAGTCTCAAGACCGGTGATCTTATCTTTGAGAATAGTTTCGAGTTTTCTATAACAGTCAACTCTATTCTCTAGAAAAGATACCTGTTCTTTTAATCTGTCTTGATTAATGTGCACAAGTCTTAATTCATTGACCTCTTTCTCAAGGTCTGTGATCTGTAAACTTAACAGTTCATTATCACGACGTGCACAATCTAAGTTACCTCTTAGATGATAAACCATTTCAGCATCAGAAAGTTTTACCTCTATTATTGACGATGAAGCTTTTCCATCAATAGCCATAAGAGCAAGATTTCCTTCATCTTCATCTTCACTGTCAGTATCATCCCAGCTTCTTCCCTTTGCCAGATAAGCCCTTTCAGAGTTCTTTCTTACTTGCTTTGGCTTCCTACATTCTGTGGCAAAGTGTCCCAACTCATTGCAGTTATAGCATCTAATGGTGCTTCGATCAACCATCCCTGTTTTGTACCCACCACTGCTGGTGTTAGAGGATGTAGATCCACCTTTCTGGAATTTGTTGTAGTTGGACTTGTACTTAAGCTTGGGATTCCTCCTGAATCTGACATGGGAGAATCTCTTGACAATTTGGGCCATTGATTCATCTTCCAATTGCTCCAGCTCTTCCAAGGAATAAAAATCATCACTTGATTGATTTGTAGTAGGAGGATCATATTCTGCTACTAACTCATTTTCCTCACCCTTGGAAAACTGTACCATTCTTTCTAACTGTTGAGATTGTTGTTGTTGTTGACCTTCAGCTACAAGTGCAGTAGATGTGCTGACCATTCTATCCTTCCCGTAGACTTCCTTCTGTTGAATCTGCTCCAACTCATAGGTTTTTAACACTCCATAGAGCCTGTCCAAAGAAATCTCACTCAGATCTCTAGCTTCTCTAATGGCAGTGATTCTATGTTCAAGATGAGCTGGCAGTGTTAAAAGGAACTTTTTGTTGACCTCCCTGATTGAATAATACTTTCCATTGATGTTCAGGTTGTTGATCAACGCATTGTACCTCTCAAACACTTCAGTAATTCCTTCTCCTGGATTTGATTTGAAATGTTCATATTCAGAGGTTAGGATTTCCAACTTGTTCTCCCTAACTTCCTCTGTGCCTTCATTAATCACCTCAATAGTTTCCCACATGTGTTTGGAATTTTTACAGTTCATCACATGTCTGTTCATCAAGGGATCAAGGGAATCAATTAATATTAATTGAAGGCTGGCATCCAAGGAGGCTTCTTCCTTCTCAGCAGGAGTAAAATCTTCAGGCTCTTTTGGATAGGTTCTAGCTTCAGTAGTCACCACACCATCTATTATTACCTCCGGTTCAATAACCATCGGAGTTTTTATACCCTTCTTTAACAAGTTTGAATATTTGGGATTTGCAACTTGTAAAAATAATAGCATCTTCTTCTTCCACATGATATAATTCTCTTTATCAAATTGTGGAATTTTAACGGTTCCAACTTTATGTGAAGTCATTATGAATTTTTGAATAAATAAAAATTCAAGGAGTTGAAAAATCACAAAAGTCTAGGATCTTGATTTGTTCGTTAATCAGAAGGCTCTGATACCAATTGTTAGGTCCCAATGTGTTTGTAGAAGGGGGGGTTGAATACAAACAGTACCGAATAATCGAATTAAATGCGGAATAAAAAATGTGAAACAAAATTCAAGTTAAATAAAAATATTATTAAACTTGAAAGGTGTTACAACAACTGTATCGATTACAAGGAATTAATCTCAAATTAATTATCACAAATCTAGAATGAATTCGACATGAACTTTTTCTATTTTTGTAATAAAAAAGATTCAAATGCTAAACGCAATTTGAGATTAAGTTCTAGGGATTTTGATCCGCTAGATTGATACACAAGAGCAAGATAAAGATTTCTAGTGGATTGGATTTAACTTTACAATCTAGAAATTTAATCTTGAAGTATGCAGATGAAAAGATGAAATATTTCTTCTTGATTTTCTTTTCTGCCTTGTTTCTTGACTTCTGTGTTCTTAATAATAAGTTGCTGCTTCTCTGCTTCTTTTTAAATCAACAAACGAATAGAATTGACTTGGCATGACAATCCTATAGCTGGCAAGACTTTCGGTGAGACAATTGAATGAACTAGCAAGACAATCTGAATGAACTAGCAAGACAATCAGAATGAACTAGCAAGACAATTATCCTCCTAGAGTAACTTTCGGTATGACAATGGAAATGACTTGGCATGACAATCGGTATGACAATCCAGATTGTCATGCTAGTTCATTTCCATTTGTCTTGCTGATTTAAGACTTGAATTTAATCCAATTAAACTTCTGAAAATTCCTAAAATTAATTTAGAATTAATTAATCAATTAATTCAATTAATAAATAAAATATTCTTTGCAGATATAATTTATTTTCTTAATTAAATTAGATGAATTAATTAATTAATAGAGAATTAATTCTAGTCTTGAGCAGCAACCATTCTTCTGCAAATCTTCTGAAAATCACTGAAAATTATGAATCAATTCCACCACTTCAACGTTGACACTCGATGTACTGTCTGGTTCATGAGTGACTAACTTCCGTGACGTTTCTTCATGTCTTGACTCTGACATTTTGATTTTCTTCAGATTAAATCCTTGTAATTAATGATACTCTGACGAGATCTCTGTCACTTGATTAAATCCACGATCTTGATTTATATCACTGAGGCATGATCAACTTCTTGAACTTCTTCCAGTGAATTAACTCCTCAAGTCTGTAGATGAACCTTGTCTCTGAATCCTTTGACAGATATTACTTTGCGAGATCTCTCTGATGGTAGTTCCACTATTTACTTATTACATTCTTATTTGAGTTGAGTTGAATCCTCGAATATACAAATAGGCTATGACATATGACTTACATGGTCATAATAGGCCAATATATGCCTTGGATCTAGTATATAGAGGAAAGCTGGGAGCCTTGCTCGGGGTTAGTGCGTGACTGATCAGCAGCCTAACCTTGGTTTTTAAAAATGGAAATAAATATCCAATTCTAATCATTGCTTATCAGTAAACTTGATTCCTTATATCATTTCAATTGATCATTGTTAATCTCAGTTACTATCATTGTGACTTGCTGAGCTAGTTAGCTCACTCTCGCAAATCTGTTTATATTCTTTTCCAGTGAAAAAGGAAACTGGTGATAGTGAGGATCCCCAGACAAGTTTGCGAGCTAGGTATCTAGGTTAAGATTGGATAAGCTAGCAGATGATGTTTGGCTCAGTTTGTGTTGATAGTTTGTAATAAAGTTTAAACTTCAGTTGTAAGATATATAAATTGTGATTTGGTACGATTATAATAAAAATAAGGTTGTAGCTTGTGAACATACTTTAAACTACATCGATACGTGGATTATGGTAAGTAGGGTCATTACATTTATATTATTATATTCATAAACATGTTTAAATATGGTGTGTGTGTGTGTGTATTTTGGACCCCAAACTTCTGATCTGGGTTTGGGGGTGTGATAGTTTCCACTCCAAACTCTATCATTTCTCCTATCTCGACGGATATTCTTCATTCGTTGACTAGTGATTGTGTCTCGACGGATGTGCTTAATAGCAGTCATCCGTTGAAACTCTCAACTACTACCTCGACGGATGTTTCTCGTCCATTAAATATCACTGTACCACTTGAAATTTCAACTATTGTTAGAAGTACAGATGACCAGGTAGTTGTACAATCACTTTTAGGATTGAGGGAAGGGAGTGAAATTCTTTAAATATTAAATGATCTAAAATCCATTTTATTGAATATTCATAATTTTATTCATAATGTTACAATTAATATCATTTATTTAATAAAACTGCATTTGAAAGGCATATATCATAGCCTATTTGTTTATTCGAGGATTTAACTCAACTCAAATAAGAATGTTACAAGTAAATAGTGGTTCTATCGTCAAAGAGATATCTGTCAAAGGATTAAGAAATAATGTTCATCTACAGACTTGAGGAATTACTTCATTGGAAGAAGTTCAAAAAAATTGATCAAGCCTCAGTGATATAAATCAAGATTGTGGATTTAATCAAGTGACAGAGATCTTGCCAGGGTATCAGATAATTACAGGGATTTAATCTGAATAAAATCATGTTATCAAAGTCAAGACATGAAGAAATGTCACGGAAGTTAGTCACTCATGAACCAGACAGTACATCGAGTGTCAACATTAAAGTGGTGGAATTCATTCATAATTTTCAGTGATTTTCAGAAGATTGTCAGAAGAGTGGTTGCTGTTCAAGAATAATATTAATTCTCTATTAATTAATTAAATCATATAATTTAATTAAGAAAATAAATTATATCTAAAAAGATTAATTTATTGATTAATTGAATTAATTGGTTAATTAATTATGAATTAATATTATGTTTTTTTAGAATTGATTTTGAATTAATATTCAATATTAATTCAGCAAGACAATCATTTGAACTGCTATGAAAATCAATTGTCATACAGAAAGTCTTTCCAGTTCATTTAATTGTCATACCGAAAGTCTTTGTAGTTCATTTCATTATTATACCGAAAGTCTTTCTAGTTCATTCAATAGTCATACCGATTGTCTTGCTAGATCAACGGATTGTCTCACCGATTGTCTCGCCAGTACAATCCAATTCTATTGATTGAATTAAATGTCAACAGCAGAAGATCATTGAAGACAATCATCATTATTTCAACAACACAAGAACAAAGAAAAGAACAGAGCAGCAGAAAACTTTTCATATTCAACTGCAATATTTCAGAACATTAATTTCTAGCATTTGTAGTTAAATCTAAACCACTAGAAATCATTCTCTTATTCTTGTGTAACTATCTAGCGGATCAAAATCCCTAGAACTTAATCTCAAATTGCTTTTAGCATTTGATCTTTTTATTGCAAAAATAGAAAAAGTTCATGTCGAATTTATTCTAGATTTGTAATAATTTATTTGAGATTAATCCCTTGTAAACGATACCGTTGTTGTAACACCTTTCAAGTTTAACAATAGTTTTATTTGACTTGAATTTTGTTTCACTTTTTATTCCGCATTAAATTCGATTAAACGGTATAGTTTGTATTTAACCCCCCTTCTACAAACATATTAGGACCTAACAATTGGTATCAGAGCCTTCTGATTAACGAACAAATCAAGATCCTAGACTTTTGTGATTGTTCCACTCCTTGAATTTTTATTTATTCAAAAATTCATAATGACTTCACAAAAAGTTGGAACCGTTAAAATCCCACTGTTTGATAAAGAAAATTATATTATTTGGAAGAAGAAGATGCTCTTGTTCTTACAAGTTGCAAATCCCAAATATCTGGATGTGTTAAAGAAGGGTCCAAAAATTCCCATGGTTATTGAACCAGAGGTTATAGAAAATGATGTTGTAATTACCAAAGCTAGAACCTATGTAAAAGATCCTGAGGATTTTTCTCCTGCTGAAAAAGAAGAAGCCTCCTTGGATGCCAGCCTTCAATTAATTTTAGTTAATTCCCTTGATTCCTTGATGAACAGACATGTGATGAACTGTAAAAATTCCAAACACATCTGGGAAACTATTGAGGTGATTAATGAAGGCACAGAGGAAGTTTGGGAGAACAAGTTAGAGATCTTAACCTCTGAGTATGAACATTTTAAATCCAATCCAGGAGAAGGAATTACTGAAGTGTTTGAGAGGTACAATGCATTGATCAACAACCTGAACATAAATGGAAAATATTATTCAATCAGGGAGGTCAACAAAAAGTTCCTATTAACACTGCCAACTCATCTTGAACATAAAATCACTGCTATAAGAGAAGCGAGAGATCTGAGTGAGATTTCTTTGGAAAGGCTCTATGGTGCGTTAAAAACATATGAGTTGGAGCAGATTCAGCAGAAGGAAGTCTACGGGAAAGGTAGAGTGGTCAGCATGTCTACTTCTCTAGTAGCTGAACAACAACAAAAATAACAACAACAACAACAATCTCAACAATCAGAGAGAATGGTACAGTCTTCCAAAGCTGAAGAAAATATGATAGTAGCAGAATTTGATCCTCCTACTCCAAATCAATCCGGTGATGATTTTTACTCCTTGGAAGAGCTGGAGCAATTGGAAGATGAGTCAATGGCCCTGATTGTCAAGAGATTCTCCAATGTCAGATTCAAGAGGAATCCTAATTTCAAGTACAAGTCCAACTACAACAGATTCCAGAAAGGTGGATCTTCATCCTCTAACACCAGCAGTGGTGGATACAAAACATGGATGGTTGATCGGAGCACCATTCGATGCTTTAACTGCAATGAGTTGGGACACTTTGCCACATAATGCAGGAAGCCAAAGCAAGTAAGGAAGAACTCTTATGATACTAATCAGAAGAGTAAATCTGAAAGGGCTTACCTGGCAAAGGGAAGAAGCTGGGATGATACTGACAGTGAAGATGACGAAGTTGGGAATCTTGCTCTTAGGGCTATTGATGGAAACACTTCATCGTCAAGAAAAGAGGTAAAATTTTCTGATGCTGAATTAGTTTATCATCTAAGAGGCTCCTTAGATTGTGCTCGTCATGATAATGAAATGTTAATTCAACAAATCAAAGACCTTGAGAAAGAGGTCAATGAATTAAGACTTGTGCACATTAATCAAGACAAATTAAAAGAACAAGTATCTTTTCTAGAGAATAGAGTTGACTATTATAAACAACTCGAAACTATTCTCAAATACAAGATCACCGGTCTTGAGACTAAAGTTAAAGCTTACTTTAATTCTTGCTCGAAGGCTAAAGAGTTCAACAATAAGCAAGCTATTAATCAAACATCTGGAGTAGGTTATGATTACAATGTTGCTATTGGAAATTTAGGCATAAACTCACCTCCTCATGTCTGTGCTAAAGGTAGGGAAGTACCACATGTGCTTAAGGGTGTTGATAAATGATAAGTGGCATTTTATACCACTTAGAACATCTTGTAATGGCTTGAATTGATGTCTTGAAATCAAGTATTTTATGTATTTGATGCATTTTTCTAGTGTTTGTGCATTTCAGGGTATTACTTGCATTGGTGGGGAGATTTCATCAAGAATAAGCCTTAGTATGTGTTTGGCATTGCGAGTGGGAAGATAGGAGCAGAGTGCAGCAGAGAACGGGAGCAAAATAAGTAATTTTCCAGAAAGGTACTGGGCGCCCGCTCAGCCCGGCTGGGCGGCCGCTCAGGAAGCTGGGCGCCCGCTCAGGATTGCTGGGCGACCGCTCAGGGGCGCGAATTAAAAATATGATTTTTAGAGTTCTTGTTCTGCTGGACTTCTGACTTCTTAGATGGCTGGGTTTTGTGGGGCTTCTATATAAGTAGTTTTCAGAGATGTTTCACGTGTGTTGAATCGTGGTATTAATCGAGGAGCAAGAAGATAAAGAAGAAGACCGTTTTAGCACACCTCAACGAAGAGGAAGCATAGTTTCTTTTGATTCTTTTATTCGTTATAACAGTGGATGCTAGTTTTCTTTACTTTGAACCTATTTACTCTTGTGACGTACTCTGGTTTAATATAAGTAGTTTTATTAATTATTCTCATATGTTATTATCATGTTTTCATATGAACCCATGGTGACGATGAGTTCAATCATGGGCTAATCGTGATCATGGGGTCGTAACGGATTTGCTATGGAATTCTTTAGTTAGTTGTTTAATACCTTAGTGTGGGATGATTGTATGATATCTAGTATTGGTTATGCTTATTCGTCTTATGTGCGTCGCGAACATATAAGATAGGGTGTTAATCTCTTGTGAAGCGATGGTGGATCTTGAGATTTAGAACTTGCCATGCTTGCATAGGTTCATGAATGTGTATGCATGATTAGTAGGTAGCTCTAACCGTTTTACTTGCCCTGTGTAATCATAAGGAATAACTTGTGATTAAATCGTTATGTTGTCAAACTCTGTAGACATATAGGGTCTCAATATAATTGATGACTATTCAACTTCTATCTTAATTGTGGATGTTTGGTAGAATGGTATTGGTATAACGAATGTTGGCTTTTATCAGTTTAGTGTTGTTCGATTAATATCATCACCGTTACATGCTAAGGGTAATAACAATAGCTATTGAAGGAAGTAGTAATGAAGTTATGATCTAATGTGTGTTTAATATTATTAATTTAAGTGTCTGTTAAGTGTTTAATTCTCGTAGTTAATTCTAGTTAATAATTAGTTAATCAATTCTATGTGTTATTGTCTTAACATTGAGAAGTAATCATACATTGGTGAGTAAGTGTTAATTGAGCATAATTAGTCAGAGTCTCTTTGGGAACGAACTATAAAGTATTCTATATTACTTGCAAACGCGTATACTTGCGTGTATTATTAGCGCGTGTTTTCCGCCCTAACAATAAACCCCTCTATAAAGAATCAATTGTTGAACCATTTGATGAGACCTCCTTTATTATTCAAGAAGAAATACGTGCTGAAGATCTTGCTAATGAGAAGGTTATTTCCAAGCCAAGTGTGTCGAAAGTTCTAGTCAAAGTTGTGAAAGCAACTAAGACTAACTCAGACACACGTGAGTTGGATAACAAAAATGCCATGCCTACCATGTATAATTTTCCTATTGTTAATTCCTCTCATAAAGTATGTGGTGTTCCTAATTGCATGTCTTGTGCCTTTAATTTGATGTATGCTTATTTTAATGGTAAGCATGTTTCTAGTGATAAGACTACTCCTCGTCAGCATGTTAATAATAGGAAGCATAATAGGTCTAAGACTGCTAGTCCTCCTAAAGCTAGAAAGAAGACATTTGTGCCTAAGCCTAAACAGAAATTTGTCAAGGCTATTTACAAGGTCAAATGTCCAGTCGTTGAGAAAGTTGAGAACATAAAAGTTAAGAATGTTGTTTTTCCTGATAAAGGCCAATTCTACAAGTATGCTGGACCCAACCAAGTTTGGGTTCCGAAAAAGGTCTAATCCATTTATTTTGCAGGGCATTAAACAGGTGGAACCGGTAGTGTTGATTCTTGACAGTGGATCATCAAGACATATAACCGAAGATAGAGCCCTGCTATCAAATGTGGTTAAGAAAGCTGGCCCAGTGGTTACCTTTGGAGATAAAAGCTCTAACGGAAGAGTGCAGTGCTGTGCTGCAACAGAAATTACCTCCAAAGCTTAAAGATCCAGGTAGCTTCACCATTCCTTGAACCATTGGCAAGTTCTCTTTTGATAAATGCCCGTGCGATTTGGGAGCAAGCATCAATCTGGTGCCGTTGTCTAGCTTCAAAAAGTTGAATTTGCCTGATCCAAAGCCCACCTACATGTCTCTACAATTGGCTGATCGTTCTATTACGTATCCACGAGGCATAGTGGAGGACGTGTTAGTAAAGGTGGATAAGCTCTTCTTCCCTGTAGACTTTGTCATTTTGGATTTCGAGGAAGATAAGAAGATCCCCATAATCTTGGGAAGACCTTTCTTGGCTACAGGACGTACCTTGATAGATGTGCAGAAAGGTGAACTTACTATGAGGGTGCAGGATCAGGATGTGACATTCAATGTATTCAAAGCAATGAAATTCCCTACAGAAGACAAGGAGTGCTTAAAGATGGATTTGATTGAGTCTGCGGTAACTTCAGAACTCTATCATATGCTAAAGTCTGACGCATTAGAGAAAGCCTTAGTAGGGGAATTTGACAGTGATGATGAGGATGGCAATGAGCAACTACAATATCTAAATGGTTCTCATTGGAGACGAAAGCTAGAAATGCCATTTAAATCTCTTGGTACTTCTGACCTCAAATATACTGAAGGAAAGCTCAAACCATCTATTGAGGAAGCACCTACTTTGGAGCTTAAACCATTGCCTCAACACTTGAGGTATGCATTTTTAGGTGATGCATCTACTTTTCCTGTTATTATTGCATCTGACCTTTCAGGTAGTGAGGAGGACAAGCTCCTGAGGATTTTGAGAGAATTCAAATCGGCTATTGGATGGACTATAGCAGATATCAAAGGGATCAGCCCTTCGTATTGCATGCATAAAATTATGCTAGAAGAAGGTAGTAAGCCAACTGTTGAGCAACAACGACGACTTAATCCTATCACGAAAGAAGTGGTGAAGAAAGAGATTCTGAAGTGGCTGGATGCAGGAATCATATATCCTATTTCTGACAGTTCTTGGGTGAGCCCCGTGTAATGTGTACCTAAGAAATGAGGTATTATTATGGTAGCAAATGAGAAGAACGAGCTCATTCCGACTCGAATAGTCACAGGATGGAGGGTATGCATGGATTACAGAAAATTGAACAAGGCCACAAGAAATGATCACTTCCCTCTTCCATTTATTAATCAGGTGCTTGACAGGTTGGCCGGTCATGAGTATTATTATCTTCTGGATGGCTATTCGGGGTATAATCAAATTTGCATTGCACCAGAGGATCAAGAAAAGACTACCTTCACTTGTCCATTTGGCACATTCGCTTTTCGCAGAGTTTCGTTTGGCTTATGTGGCGCACCTGCCACTTTTCAGAGATGTATGATGGCTATATTCTCTGATATGATTGGAAATAATGTCGAAGTGTTCATGGACGACTTCTCCATCTTTGGACATTCGTATGATGAATGTTTGAATAATCTTCCTTCGGTGCTCAAAAGGTGTGTGGAAATTAATTTAGTACTCAATTGGGAAAAATGTCACTTTATGGCACCCAAGAGATCCAGGACTATTGATAGCAGCAGTACTGTTCCTACTGCTGATTCTTCGAGAGGTACCGCTGTGAGACCTCGTTTGTTTGATCGGGCTGCTGAGGAGGAGTATACTAGGCTTCTGGGTAAGCCGATTTTGAAGGAGAGGGGATTCTTACCATCGGGGAGGGATGGTGAGTTGTTGCCGATGATTGCTGAAAAGGGTTGGATTTCTTTTTGTGATTCGCCGGAGGTGGTTCCGATGAGCGTGGTTTGCGAGTTCTATGCGAACGCAAAGGCTGAAAAGAATGGTTTTTCTGTTATGCGTGGGCTAACGGTGGATTATCATCCTGAGGTGATTCACCGTGTGATTGGGCAGCGTCAGCGGAAGCCCACGGAGGATAATTGGAATGAGAAGCCCTCCGAGAAGTTTGATTTGGATTTGATTTGTGCTACTCTCTGTCAACCGGGCATGGTTTGGAAGTTCAAGACTGGGACTAATGAGTATCGTTCTTTTCTGGCATGCCCGTGCATGGAATGCCTTTATTTGTGCTAATATTCTGCCTACTTCAGATGCACATGAGGTTACAGTTGAGTGAGCAAGGTTGTTATGAGGTATTTTAAATGAGGAGTATTATGTGGACCTTGGTGAGTTCATCTAACAAGGAATTCTGAAGTTTTTGAGGGGAGCGAAACACATGAACATCCCTTATGCATCTACTGTCACGAAGCTATGCCGAGCAGTTGGAGTTCATTGGCCTTCTCACGAGCAGTTGCAGATGCCGGCAGCTCCTATTGATTCAGGGACTCTGAATGCGATGCAGGAGTGGACGGGTGGAGAGCCCGAGGAGCATGGGCTGGTTTATTGTCTTCCAGGAGGACGTCCAGCAGCTGGTGCTACCATGGCTAGGCCGGGGCGTGATGAGGCAGGCTCTTCTAGAGCTCAGGAGGGTGCTGGGATGGCTGATGCCCAGTATAGGAGGCTGTCGAGGAGGATGGACGCTATGTACGAGACGCAGATGAGGTTTGCTCAAGAGCTCACCCTTGCACTTAAGACTGCTTTTTGAGGCCTTGGAGCTGACATCCAGTGGCCCGTTTTTGGTGAGGACTCTGCTTATTCGCCTCCTGATACTCCACTCTCTGAGGGTGATGATGATGATTTCTCTGAGTAGGTATACCCTGTGTTCCTTTCTACTACCTTCACTGGGGACAGTGAAGATTTTAAGTTTGGGGGTGGTAGTTAAGGAATATTTTTGTGTGTGTGTGTCATATAGTTGCATATGCATGATAGTTAGTTCATATAATTGCATATTTTTGCCATATCGTTTTTTTATTTTATTTTATAGTTTTATTTATCATGTCATTTAGCTCATGCATGTACCATGATCCCTTTTGCGTTGCTTTACCAATTGATTTGTGATATTGATGCGAGTGTGGTGATAGCGTTAGAGTGATGTTGAGTCTTGTAGGATGACATGCATGCTAGAAACACTTGTAATTTCACTAAGTCTTAGAGAATGCTTAAGGACTAGATTGTTGTCATGGTTTGATTATTTTCGAGGTTAATCTATTGATTATGCTTAGAATTTATAACAGGTTCTTAATGATAAAAGGCATGAAAAGAAAAAATTTGGAGTAAAAATTGGAATTCATTGCTAATTGTGGCTAGGCGTCAAATGGCTAGTAGCCGGCTCGTAATTTTATGCGAGTAGTCTAGGGTTGAGTAAGATGGAGCGAAACGCACTTGCTCAGAAATTTGAAAAAAAAATGAATAAAAAAAAGAAAAAAAGAGAAAAAAATAGAAAATGTAATTAGTTAATGCATAATTGATCACGAGTGGGCTCTTTGGTATTCGAGTTATTAAGTTCTTAGGGGACTTTGTGCCTAGTGACCTAAGGCTTTTATAGTCTGGGATCCGCAAACCTAACGTTCACTAAATGGATGCCATTGTATAAGTCTTTTGTGGACCTCACTCATTACACGGTCAAATAAGTATTTGTTATTGTGTTGAATAAAAAGCATGATTCCGTAATAAGCTCCAGTAATCTTGAAGTGTTTATGTCATTTTGTGCCTAGAATTTATTCTTAGTATAATCATGTGATTACCTTGAGGATAGTCGAGTTATGATAATTGATCTAGTTTCGAAGCATATCTGTTAAGCATCAGCACATACCACATTTTTGGTTGTATGTTAGTTTGCATGATTTGATTGATCTTTATTCGCCTAATTGCATTTGTTGAGATGTCATAAGTTGGTTGGTTTGGTTATAGTGAGGGGGATCGCTGCATTTCATATGGATTGCATTCATGAATGTTTTTATTTTATTTTTGAGTCTGTGACGCTTGAGGACAAGCATCGATTTAAGTTTGGGGGTGTGATAAGTGGCATTTTATACCACTTAGAACGTCTTATAATGGCTTGAATTAATGTCTTGAAATCAAGTATTTTGTGTATTTGATGCATTTTTCTAGTGTTTGTGCATTTCAGGGTATTACTTGCATTTGTGGGGAGATTTCATCAAGAATAAGCCTTAGTATGTGTTTGGCATTGTGAGTGGGAAGATAGGAGCAGAATGCAGCGGAGAACGGGAGCAAAATAATTAATTTTTTAGAAAAGTGTTGGGCGCCCGCTCAGCCGGGATGGGCGGCCGCTCAGAAAGCTGGGCACCCGCTCAATATTGCTGGCGGCCGCTCAGGGACGCGAATTAAAAATATGATTTTTAGAGTTCTTGTTCTGCTGGACTTCTGACTTCTTAGATGGCTAGGTTTTGTGGGGCTTCTATATAAGTAGTTTTCAGAGACGTTTCACGTGTGTTGAATCGTGGTATTAATCGAGGAGCAAGGAGATAAGGACGAAGACCGTTTTAGCACACCACAACGAAGAGGAAGCATAGTTTCTTGTGATTCTTTTATTCGTTGTAACAGTGGATGCTAGTTTTCTTTACTTTGAACCTATTTACTCTTATGACGTACTCTGGTTTAATATAAGTAGTTTTATTAATTATTCTCGTGTGTTAATATCATGTTTTCATATGAACCCATGGTGACGATGAGTTCAATCATGGGCTAATCGTGATCATAGGGTCGTAACGAATTTGCTATGGAATTCTTTAGTTAGTTGTTTAATACCTTAGTGTGTGATAATTGTATGATATCTAGTATTGGTTGTGCTTATTCATCTTATGTGCGTCGCGAACATATAAGATAGGGTGTTAATCTCTTGTGAAGTGACAGTGAATCTTGAGATTTAGAACTGGCCATGCTAGCATAGGTTCATGAATGTGTATGCATGATTAGTAGGTAACTCTAACCATTTTACTTGCCCTGTGTAATCATAAGGAATAACTTGTGCTTGAATAGTTATGTTGTCAAATTCTGTAGACATATAGGGTCTCAACATAATTGATGACTATTCAACTTCTATCTTAATTGTGGATGTTTGGTAGAATGGTATTGGTACAACGAAAGTTGGCTTTTATCAGTTTAGTGTTGTTCAATTAATATCATCACCGTTACATGCTAAGGGTAATAACAATAGCTATTGAAGGAAGTAGTAATGAAGTTATGATCTCATGTGTGTTTAATATTGATAATTCAAGTGTCTGTTAAGTGTTTAATTCTCGTAGTTAATTCTAGTTAATAATTTGTTAATCAATTCTATGTGTTATTGTGTTAACATTGAGAAGTAATCATACATTGGTGAGTAAGTGTTAATTGAGCATAATTAGTCTGAGTCTCTGTGGGAACGAACTAGAAAGTATTCTATATTACTTTTGAACGCATATACTTACGTGTATTATTAGCACGTGTATTCCGCCCTAACAATAAACCCCTCTATAAAGAATCAATTGCTAAACCATTTGATGAGACCTCCTTTATTATTCAAGAAGAAATACGTGCTGAAGATCTTGCTAATGAGAAGGTTGTTTCCAAGCCAAGTGTGTCGAAAGTTCCAGTCAAAGTTGTGAAAGCAACTAAGACTAACTCAGACACACCTGAGTTGGATTACAAAAATGCCATGCCTACCATGCATAATTTTCCTATTGTTAATTCCTCTTATAAAGTATGCGGTGTTCCTAATTGCATGTCTTGTGCTTTTAATTTGATGTATTCTTATTTTAATGGTAAGCATGTTTCTAGTGATAAGACTACTCCTCGTCAGCATGTTAATAATAGGAAGCATAATAGGTCTAAGACTGCTAGTCCTCCTAAAGCTAGAAAGGAGAAATTTATGCCTAAGCCTAAACAGAAATTTGTCAAGGCTATTTACAAGGTCAAATCTCCAGTCGTTGAGAAAGTTGAGAACATAAAAGTTAGGAATGTTATTTTGCCTGATAAAGGCCAATTCTACAAGTATGCCGGACCCAACCAAGTTTAGGTTCCGAAGAAGGTCTAATCCATTTGTATTGCAGGGCATTAAACAGGTGGAACCGGTAGTGTGGATTCTTGACAGCGGATCATCAAGACATATAACCGGATATAGAGCCCTGCTATCAAATGTGGTTAAGAAAGCTGGCCCAGTGGTTACCTTTGGAGATAACAGTAAAAGTTTAACTGAGGGATATGGCTATTTGCAAGCTGGAAATGTTATCATTGAAAATGTGTATATTGTGCAAGGACTTGAACACAATCTGCTTAGTATCAGTCAGTTCTGTGACAAGGGCTACTATGTTTTATTCGACAAGCTAAAGTGTCATATCCTGCACAAAAAAAGTGAAAAACCCTCCTTGATGGGAATCCGGAAAGGAAATCTGTTCGTAGCTGATATGAACTCTGGATGTAATCCTGAAGTCAATTATTTATATGCAAAGGCATCGTCAAATGAGAGTTGGCTATGGCACAAGAGACTTTCCCATCTAAATTTCAAAGCAATGAACTCTCTTGTCAAAAGAGAATTGGTCAGAGGTCTGCCTCAACTGGAATTCTCCCCAGAAGGACTGTGTGAGGCATGCCAGAAAAGAAAGTCAAAGAAAGCAAGTCACAAAGGCACTGACACATCCTCCATAACTGGTATTCTTCAATTATTGCACATGGATTTGTTTGGACCAGTTAATATTCTTTCGATGTCAAAGAAGTGTTACTGTCTTGTGATAGTTGATGACTATTCCAAGTATACGTGGGTTTTATTCCTTCACTCTAAGGATGAAACACCACAAGTTGTGATTGATCATATCAAGTTGATCGAGTTAGATACTAATGTCCCTGTTAGAGCAATAAGGTCAGATAATGGAATAGAATTCAAGAATTCACTTCTCAATGGATTTTGTACAGACAAAGGGATTACCAGACAATATTCAGCTCCTAGAACCCCTCAGCAGAATGGAGTGGTAGAAAGGAAGAATCGTACATTGATTGAAGCTGCAAGAACTATGTTAAGTGAATCAGGTCTTCCAATGTACTTTTGGGCTGGAGCTGTCAATACTGCATGTTATACTCAGAATCGAACTCTAATCAACAAGGACCTCATGAAGACTCCTTATGAGATTATGAATGAACAGAAACCTTCTATCAAATACTTTCATGTATTTGGTGCCAGATGCTTCGTGCTCAAGGATGGAGATGATCGTCGTGGTAAATTCGAGACAAAGGCATATGAGGGTATTTTTGTTGGTAATGGAAGAAGATTATATAGGGTGTATATCATTGATCAACATAAAGTAACTGAAAGTATCAATGTTATATTTGATGACACTAAACTCCCTAGTATCCAAACTGAAGATCCTTCTGAGAAACTGAAGTTTGATGATATGTCAGATTCGGAATCTGAAAATGATCAAGAACATGAGGTTGCTGCTGGTGAAGAACCTGTTAATCATGATGATACTCAAGGTAATGGTGATGGAAACATTGGCAACAATGGATATACCACTGCTACTAACGGAGAATAATCAAGTCAACCTGGCAACAACTCAGGGGGAGATGCTGAAGGATCAACTAGTAGGACACAACATCCCAATGTATTTCAAGGCGAATCATCAAGATCAAATCTTCCAAGACAGACTGTCTGGAATAAAGCTCATCCTTTTGGGTTGATTATTGGTGATCCAGATGTTGGAGTCAGAACTAGACGTGCTACTCAAAATGAATGTTTGTTCTCTGGATTTTTTCTGAGATGGAACCTAAGAAGATTGAGAAAGCACTGACTGATCCAGATTGGGTGATTGCTATGCAAGATGAACTCAATCAATTTGAACATCAACAAGTCTGGAAACTGGTACCTAGACCTACACACAAGAAAGCTGTTGGTACTCGGTGGGTATTCAGGAATAAAATAGATGAAGATGGTGTGGTTACAAGAAATAAAGCAAGACTGGTAGCTAAAGGGTATTCTCATGCTGAAGGCATTGATTATGATGAAACCTATGCTCCAGTGGCTAGACTTGAGGCCATCAGGATAGTTTTGGCATTCGCAGCATTCTCGAACTTTAAAGTTTATCAAATGGATGTCAAGAGTGCCTTTCTGAATGGAAGGTTGTATGAAGAGGTATATGTAGAGCAACCTCCTGGTTTTGAAGATCCAAATTATTTGGATTTTGTCTACTTTCTTTTCAAGGCTATCGATGGTCTCAAACAGTCTCCGAGAAAATGGTATGACACTCTTTCTGAATTTCTAATTGAAAATAGCTTTACTAGAGGTGTCATAGACAAAACTCTCTTTTCTAAAAAGCATAAGAATGATACTTTATTAGTCCAGGTCTATATGGATGATATAATATTTGGGTCTACTAATGATAGTCTCTGTAAGAGATTTGCTAAGTTAATGCACAGCAAATTTGAAATGAGCATGATGGGAGAGCTGAAGTTCTTTCTCGGATTACAAGTAAATCAAAGGTTAGATGGAATATTTATTTGTCAATCCAAGTATCTCAAGGAACTCCTCAAAAAGTACAATCTAGAGGATTCTGCATCAGCAAGGGCTCTGTCATCTACAGCTGTCAAGCTTGGACCATGTGAAAACTCTATTAAGGTAGATGTCACAAGCTACAGAGGTATGATTGGCTCATTACTCAATCTTACCGCAAGTAGAACAGATATTATGTATGCTACATGCTTATGTGCAAGGTTCCAAGTGGATCCTAGAGATATTCATCTCGTTGCTGTTAAACGAATCTTTAGATATCTTAAGGGAACACCAAATCTAGGTATTTGGTACCCTAAACAATCTGGTTTTAATCTTGTTGGATATACAGATTCAGATTACGCAGGAAGTGTTATTGATAGGAAAAGCACATCAGGGAGTTGTCAATTCCTAGGTAGCGGGCTAGTCTCATGGTACAACAAGAAACAGCAAACAGTTTCTAACTCAACGGCCGAGGTTGAATATATTGCTGATGGATGCTGCTGTGCTCAGATCTTGTGGATTAGGAACCAGCTACGGGACTATGGCTCTGTATTGAACAAAATTTCTATTCTATGTGATAATACAAGTGCAATAGCCATCACTAACAACCCTGTGCAGCACACAAGGACCAAGCACATTGACATCAGGTATCATTTTATTAGAGAGCACGTCATGAATGGTACTGTTGAACTATTTTTTGTTCCAACAGAAGAAAAAATAGTAGATATTTTTACTAAACCACTTGATGAATCCATATTTACCAGATTAGTTGGTAAATTGGGTATATTGAATAGTTTTAGTGATTAAACTAGTTAATATCTGAGATCTGTTCTTGAATGAATTTACAAATGAATTTTTCATGAATAAAAAATTCATTTGCAAATTTATTTTATCATGTTTACCATATTTCTTGCTTAATTTTATATCTTCTTTATTTATTCAACTTGTTAATTTTAATATCTCAGAATATTTTATTTTCTTTAATAATATTTTTCTATGAATTTTTATTTGCTAAAATTCAAAAGAAATCTATTTTTGGACTGAAAATATAATTATCTCTGAAATATTTTAATTTTGTAAATATTTTCTGCCATTTATATTAGTCATTATTTCAATTTTCTGTAATTGTTAATATTTTCTGTATTCTGTGTTTTTATTTTTTTTGTAACTGCGATGACAATCGGCAAGACTATTACAATTGTCTTGCTGAAAGTCATTCCAGTGTAACAGTGTTTATTTTAATTATTCAGTATAGTTTTATACTGGCATGATAATTGGTATGACAATCAATTGTCATGCCAGTTATAAAACTTATATTATATATTTCTATATTTATTTTTGTACTAGAATGACAATCGGTATGACAATCCGATTGTCTTTCTGGTTTATTCATTTTATATTCCTAGTTTTCCCCAGTATAACTATCGGTATGACAATCGGTAAGACAATCCCGAATTGTCATACCAATTATACTACTTAATCAGTTTTTTTCTGTTTTCTCTTGTTATTTTATATCTCTCTTTCTTCTATATTTGTTCTTCCTCCCAAACCGTTGTCTCTCTCTCTGTTCAAACAATCAATCGCCATCTCTACTTCCTTGCTCGAGTTTTTACTCAGCATAACATAAATTCACTCCTGTTATATATATATATACACGTATATACATACAGAAGTGCTACCCAATTTTTTTAAAAAAATCAAATCTTTCATTTCATTGGTTGTGTGTTCTTCAGTGTTTCTTAAAAAAAAATATCCCAATTCGCTTTTGAGCTTAAAAACTGGTATTGTGTTGTGTGTTTGAGTAATCTGTTTGCATATCTGATTTTGCTGGTTAAAAATCGTCAAGACACATTTTGTTTCTATATTTTTTGGATCTAATTGAATTAATTCGAATTATTAATTAATTTTTAATTCGAATTTTCTTAATTTAATTCTTAAAATTCTGACAGTGTGTGTCTTTTTGTATTTGTTTTTAAAATGGCTCTCCCTTTCCATATTGTCTCGCATAATCATGTTGGTTATTTTAATCTGGAAAATTATAGTGTTGAAAAATTTAAGCCGTGGATTAGATTTTTAAATGATCATTCGATTGTTAGCTCTGCTATTAAATCAAATGTTCTATTAAATGCCGACTTTCTTAGACTGATTTGCACAACTTCTACTATGGCCCCTGATTCTAACTCTTTTTCATTCACCGTGGCAAACACACAGTATATAGTTGATGAAACGGTCATCAATAGAGCTTTAAATTTTCCACTGGACAATTTCTGTAATTTACCCTCTGACAAAGAGATTTCAAACTTTTTCCATGCCATTCACTATCAGGGGTGATTAATTTGACTAAGCTGTCTAAATCCAATTTGGTTTCTGAATGGGATATTTTCTTCGATACACTTTTGAAAGTGTTTGCCAACTGCACTAAATCCAATTTTCACAACATCTCTTCCACCCTGCAGTATATTGGTCTTGCGGTTGCTACAACGCTCGATTTCTTATGCTTATAGCAGAACATCTTTTCTCACCTGAGCATAAGGCTCTTTTTGCTAACTCATCAGTAGCTGAACCCCCTCTGGTAAGCAAAAAGATCTACACACGTCAAGACACAACCTTTAAATTCATGCAAGTTCCAGTACTTGTATCTGTTTTCATGGCCACCTTCATTCCTTTACCAATTTTTAATCTTCCCGGTCATGAACAGCAAACTCAACCTCCAGTGGTTCAAGCCACCCAGGCACAAACATCAGATGCTCTTCCACTGCAGGTAATAATTCCTCACTCTGAACCTATTCCTACTTCTGATGTAAGACCCCCAGTGGTTGATAGGGCTGACCATGAAGTTGTAGAACCACAGCTTCAATCCCAGGTCATAGAGCCAAACACAGAGTCACAACCTATCTCAAACTCTCCCCCACTGTCAAAAATGTTACCGAGAAGGTTAATAGGAAGTGGTGTGTTTTTAGATGTGAATGAACCCTCAGCTCTGCCTCCTCCCAAGAAGAGAAGAACATTTACTGAGGCATCTGAAAGTCCGTCCTTGTCCTCCCAACAGGACATGGACTTTGAAATGGCCACTGAACAGTTACTAGAGACATTCTCTCAACCGGATGAATCTATTAAAATTCGCCATAGGGCGATGACACTCAGGACACAGAGAGAGGAGTGCACATTGAGTCGGTTACAGTGCCTGCCATAGTTACAGCAGAAGAGAAGTCACATGCTTCAGAGGGAAAATCTGACTCTCAGCCACCTCTAATAGAGTCATTTTCTCCCCTCCAAGATCCAACACCTCTGGCTCCCTCACGGGATTCTCCACTCGCAGATTTATCTGGAGAAAGTGGAGGGCAACTCAGTCAGTCTATCCCTGAAGCAATTCAGACATATATTTCCCATGAAAAGATAAACTTGGCTGAGGATCGGGACTCGCGAATTCCCATTGCACCACCACTGACCTCTCTTGAAGAGGCTAGGGTGATTTCAATTGCAGGTACAGAAGACTACCAACAGGATGGCTCCTCATGAGTAATTATATTGAAAGAAACACAAGCACGTGAGATGAGTGAACCAGGAATGAGAGATATTCAGGTGAGCGCACACACAGACACAAACACTGAAAACCTGTTAGCTCAGATTGCTACTCTGAAAGAACAACATGCTAAAAGTCAGGCTGAGGCTCAAACACACAAGTGGTTGAACGGTCTTCTTCTTCCACCTCTGTCAACAATCAGCTGGCATTCATCAGGAATGATATCTCAGATTTGAAGACCACCGTCATACCGAAGCTTAACTCCATTCAGGAATCTCCAACTTTAATCAGCCGAAGACATTTCAAACCTCTACTCTATCTATACAAGAATGAACTCTCTTGAAGATCTGATTGAATTGAACCATTCACTGGACTCCTCCAGATTCCTAAAGATAGAAAAGGGCATGGAATATCTCAATGAAGGGATGAAGCACTTGTATTTTATGATTAAAAATTATCACTGCCCTAATGAAGAGCAAATGACCTTCTTTGAAGGGCCGTCTGGTGGAGGCTCAGGCCATGGAGGTAATGGAGGTCATGAAGGGTCTAAAGAGAAATCTGCAGAGGATTACTCAACTACGGGGGAGAAGCAGGGGAGAAGTGCAAAAGGAAAAGAAAAAGATTCTTCTGCTAGAGAGACAAGGAAGGCTGATGATGTCTACTATAATGGAGAACAAGATTACTTTGATATTCTTGATGTTCCCACTGAACCAGTCTTGGAAGATAAAGCTGGTTTCTTTGAAGCTGAGGAGAAAAGTAATTTTGAAGAATGTGAAGAGGAAGCTCAAGTGGATCCTGTTTTTGCGAAAGAGTTCCAGCAGTAGTCAGAGTTGAAGAGAAAAGAAGCTGAACTTAAAAAGATATCTCAGATCATTGATATGAGGAAAGAAATCCAAAGAACAGAAACTCTTGAAAAACAACGTCTTCATGACATTAAAGTTGAAGCAAGAAGAAGAGATGTCAATCTAAAGATTGGTGTAAAATGGGAAGAAGCAAGAAGAGTTATTGATATACCTTATCTGAGTACAAATAATGATAGGGAGTTTCTACATCTTCTCGACAGGCTGGAAATTTCTAATCCAAACAATGACGTGTACATGAATGCTATCAAGACTGAAATCTCAAGGATCTCAGCTGCTTTTGACAGATCATTAAATAAAATGAGCGTATTTGTATATTATCAGAGTGAAGGATATTTCAAGGTATCACTTCATCTGTTTGAGAATCGTTCTTTATCAGAGATTTGGGTTCTTCTCAACAAAGTCAAAAGAAGCTCAGAATTGAATGAAGTCCTTCGTGAAAGGCTAAAAGAGTTTGCTAATAGGGCTAGTCCTCAAGTGGCCAACTTACCCTTTCAAGTAAGATTCTTTAAGTCTGACTGTCTTCAAATCTGCCATCTCGATTCACAATCTCTTAAAGACTACTCTGCTAAGCATCTTGTCTGGATGGAACATCACTAAAGAACTGCTGGATAATCATCTGAGTTGAAATCTAAAGCTACTGATCTGATTCAAGCTTACTGTGAAAAGAACATTAAAAGGTACAATCAGTTGAAGAATAAGCTAAAGTCAGTTGGAGTTCAACCAGTTAGACCAGATAGTTTCACTTCAGAAAAGCGTGTCTATGACAAGGAGTTGCTGCAAGATTTGGAAGAAGGTGAATTCGGAAGAGAAGACAACTAAATTCAAATAGCTCAAAACTTAATGTAATATGCTTAGAGCTTAATGAATCAAGATAGACAAATGTATTCATATGTTCAGTCTAGAGGAACATCTATCTTGTATTCACTCGTAAATTTCTTTTGGAATCTGGAAAATGTTAAATATAATCCAGAACTTTTTTGCTATTTACTTTGCATTACAATTTATATCTTTTTCTTATTTGTTAGTTGAGTTATCCTCTAGGTATTTATTGTTATTGTCTTAAAAACAAATAGGGGGAGATTCAAAGGCATATGTCATAGCCTATTTGTTTATTCGAGGATTTAACTCAACTCAAATAAGAATGTAACAAGTAAATAGTGGTTCTATCATCAAAGAGATCTCTCAAAGTAACATGTGTCAAAGGATTAAGAAACAATGTTCATCTACAGACTTGAGGAATTACTTCATTGGAAGAAGTTCAAGAAATTGATCAAGCCTCAGTGATATAAATCAAGATTGTGGATTTAATAGAGTGACAGAGATCTTGTCAGGGTATCAGATAATTACAGGGATTTAATATGAAGAAAATCATGTTATCAAAGTCAAGACATGAAGAAACGTCATGGAAGTTAGTCACTTATGAACCAGACAGTACATCGAGTGTCAACATTGAAGTGGTGGAATTCATTCATAATTTTCAGTGATTTTCAGAAGATTCTCAGAAGAGTGGTTGTTGTTCAAGAATAGTATTAATTCTCAATTAATTAATTAAATCATATATTTTAATTAAGAAAATAAATTATATCTGCAAAGATTAATTTATTGATTAATTGAATTAATTGGTTAATTAATTCTGAATTAATATTATGTTTTTTTAGAATTGATTTTGAATTAATATTCAATATTAATTCATCAAAACAATCATTTGAACTGCTATGACAATCAATTGTCATACCGAAAGTGTTTCCAGTTCATTTAATTGTCATACCGAAAGTCTTTGCAGTTCATTTCATTGTCATACCGAAAGTTTTTCCAGTTCATTCAATAGTCATGCCGATTGTCTTGCTAGATCAACGGATTGTCTCGCCAGTACAATCCAATTCTATTGATTGAATTAAATGTCAACAGCAGAAGATCATTGAAGACAATCATCATTATTTCAACAACACAAGAACAAAGAAAAGAACATAGCAGCAGAAAACTTTTCATATTCAACCGCAATATTTCAGAACATTAATTTCTAGCATTTATAGTTAAATCTAAACCACTAGAAATCATTCTCTTGTTCTTGTGTAACTATCTAGCGGATCAAAATCCCTAGAACTTAATCTCAAATTACTTTTATCATTTGATCTTTTTATTGCAAAAATAGAAAAAGTTCATCTCGAATTTATTCTAGATTTGTAATAATTTATTTGAGATTAATCTCTTGTAAACGATACCGTTGTTGTAATACCTTTCAAGTTTAATAATAGTTTTATTTAACTTGAATTTTGTTTCACTTTTTATTCCGCATTAAATTTGATTAAACGGTATAGTTTGTATTCAACTCCCCCTTCTACAAACATATTGGGACCTAACAGCATTTTCATGAATTAAATTATGCTACAATAAATCACAACTTTGATTTATTACTATATAATCTTTTATCATTGAATTGATAAATTCTCAAATAGTTAAACCAAAATTATGCTGCATTTTATCAATATGAGTGTGTTTAAATGTTTATCAATTAGATGCAATCACACAAATATTTGAAATACCAGAACTAAATAATGACACATAAATCCAAATGTCCTTAGAATATTGACATTAAATAACAAGTAGATTTATTTGAAACAAATTGCAATTATTTATTTCTAATTTGTCAATTAGAAAGATTTAACATTCCAAGTTTACTCACCAACTTAGAGAAAGTGTTTTCATCAAGTGGTTTTGTGAAGATGTCTGCAATTTGATTGTAATAACTCGAATTTTTGAGACCTTGTAAAACGTTTAATGAATAGTAACCCTGACGGACGGGGAATTTTTTTTTAGACCACACTATGTAGTGCATGAGAAAATGAGTTTCAGAGTTGATATTATGATATTACGTACTAAATGAGTGTATGTAAACACTATTAGTTTTCGAAAAAACGAACTTTGAAAAATGACCATATATACGAATCATCGAGGATTACTGGAATCAGAATATAATTACGAATTTAAAACCCTACGGATTTATATTTAAGTATGATAATTCAAAACATAAGGAATAAATACGAAAGGAATTACGTCGCGAACCATTTATGAGGAAGTATTACGAAAACGTTTAAGCGACCGAGTGAATGCGTAAACAATTAAATAAACGTAACGCACTAACCAACCATGGTAAGAAAGTAACCATGGTTACTTTATCAAATAGTGAGCTAGAGATAGAATGATCAACCAAAGCTAAGCAAATAGTGAGCTAAAGGGGCTAAGCAAGTGGCTTAGCTTGTAATCTACCACAAGCTAGCTAGATTTGTCTCCAAGATTGGCAACATAAATCAAATACTAGGATATAAAATAGAGAATAAAAATAAATATAAGATATCACAAGATATCACTTGCATCATTCCAAGAAGCAACCAAGAAGCATCACCAAAAACTCTCTCTTTCTCTCCCACTTCTCTTCATTCGGCCCTTCATCAAAAACCAAGGAAATAAAAATCAAAACCTCAAGCTCTAGCCATGGATAAATCCTACCATTAATTCTCAAGCTTTCTAACAACCAAAATAAGGTAGGATAAATCTTTGAGCTCTTTTTATCAAGGTTTGATGGGTGAAATAAAATCAAGAAAGTTGAGAAGGAATAGTATGAATAGTAACTTTTCTATGGTTTCTTGATTTCAATGGTTTCTTTATTTCAATGGTTGTTTTAGGTTCCAAAAACCGTACTAAGCACTCCCAATACTTCACCATCATCAAGAACATATCTCAAGCTCTCAAGAATGGTAAAAATCTTTTACCCAACTTTATTTAGGATTTAAGTTCATGATCCTTTTAGTATGTAATTGTAAACCTAGTTTTAGTAGTGGTATTGTTGAAACTTGATGTTTAGCTAAGTAAATTTAAGGTTGATTGTTGTTGCCTCAAGAACATGATTTTATTGAGAGGAGTTAGTGTGTTGATGATGATATGTTGATTTTTGGTGGTAGTATAAAGATTTAAGGCGTGAACGAAACTCCGATCGTAAACGTAATCTCACTAAAATGAACAAAACGTAACTTTAAAATTCTGCAGAAAGTCCCAAGGATGTAAACTGTAATTTCTTGAAAATAATCCTTATTAAGATAGACCTCAGATTCTGGAAATTAGTTAACTTTATAAGGATCATTTAGGCGCTTGAATCGCTAGATTCTGATTTACGGATCAAAAGTTATGGCCGTTTTACTAAAAGTGATTTACGCGACAAAAACTGCTACGAATTACGAATTTTGAAAATATAAAGGATCGACTTAATAATGTTCATAAATCATGAAAATTTTACAGAAAGTATTACATTGAGTTTCCTAAATTCCATAAAAATTTCAAGTGGAAATAATGATTTTTCAGTTTTATAAAAATATCGGAGCTGAGACTGCGCGATTAGAAACCGAAGAATCCATAAGCGGAGCCGACGGCGAAAATGAAAATGGACTTAAGATACTTTGAAAAAGGAAGCGACCATAATGTGAATAAGGACTTAAAGGAATAATAAGGGTAATATAAGTTGGGAGGGTGCATAATAATTCGCGCATGAGTGCGGGTAGCCATAAATAAGAACGGGACCTAACGAGACGACTTGTGTTTATGATTATAGATTTCCGAGGGGAACCTAGAGCATCCTCCACCTCGAGATACCCAGGCAAGTTTACGAACCCAACTCCATTTACTGTTGTGTTGTGAAAGGATTGTTTATTATCATTGCATAAATACCATACTTGCCATGATACATAGTTATTGAATTTTCGCATAATGTAGCGATGTTGTACGATAAGTATATATCGTGAAATGGTTTATTCCGCTATAAGCATGACGTATTTTAATAAGACCGAGAGTCGGTCCGGATTTCAAGATAAAAACCCAGGAATCATTCCGGTGATATTATAGGACGATTACAAGTCCATAGTAGTACATTTTAAAGGGATCCAACGCCCACTTATAAAATATTAAACACCTCAAACTTTTATTAAAATGATTTCCAAAGATCATATTACCTCAACTATACTATACCATTTGGACAGGAAATATTTATCTACTATTAATTTATTATGGAGAAGTATTCTCCAGTAAATATTTACTTCAGACTCGAGTAAATATTAAAAGTTCATTGAATTATTAAACATAAATTAGTTAAGGAATATTATTTTCTTTTAAAAGTAAACTCCTCCGAGGTTTAGTTATTTATCAATTATCATTTAACTATTTATTATTTATAAAAAGGGTTTATTTATGATTTAAAAATCATAGAACCTGAATTAAAATACTCTCGGATATTCAGGAATCTCTCAAATAATTTCAGATCGTCGGAGAATATTATCTCGATTTATTTTAATATTTTGAATATAGTTTCAAGGAGAAACTTTTCCCCTTATTTAATTACTTGTTGACAACGGTCATCTCACATCCTTAGTACTTCCCCCGAAAATTTCGGAAGTACGTATATATATATATACCTTAATGAGATAAGTTGTTTCTATCAACAAGCAAAATGCTTGGGGAACTTCGATATGGTTCGAGTTCTTGAGATATGATAGAATTCTTTTAAAAGGACAAGGGAGGGGTAGACTCTGGTACTATGTGTGCTAGATGGACTACCAAAGGTACCGCAGGCGAAGGTACTCGGTGTACTCAGGAACTTGTGAAGTATGTGTATACCCAAAATGGGACACGTAGCCCGAATGCGGCCAGGGTGATAACCGGGATATGAAGGTGTCGTCCTTCTACTAGTAGAAAAGGTTACTATTATCATATTACGACTGATCATCGTATGCGGTGGCTCAAACGAGTGTCCTATTCTTCCAATTGGAATTGTGATGCAATACCGTAACCAAAGCCTAGGTGCTGGGTCTACTATTAAGGTATTCGCAGGTTAATAAAATCCACTAAAGGATTGTTTTCGTAAAAGGTGTGTATCACCAAGGAAAACTATGTTCGAATAAAATGTAATTATCTTCTAAGATGTTTTACGTGAGTTTATCATTACAGTCAGTTTCATACCGTACATTATTATGCTGAACATTATAGCTCACACTTGTTTTCTTAAATTGACACAACATAATAGTGAATCAAGATGCCTACCACGAGAACCACGGCCAGGAAATGGGTAGGAAATGACCAGCTGTTCCGTAGGTTATTTGGCGCTGTACCGCATGTAGTCCGAATAAGCTGGATTGATTTTCAGTTGTTTTTAGTTCGGCTTATTTATAAGTATAACTTATGTAAGGTAATAAATAAGAAACGTATATTTGGCCGATGGACTAGCCTTACTTAAAGGTTATTCCCTGGTAAGACTTAATTACTTTTGGGTTGTAATAATTATCACTTTGTGGTTTGATTTACTATAGTAATGAATGGTTCGCTTCCAAGACAATAACCTGTAAGTGTGTGTGTGTGATAATTGTGGGGTCGTAAAGTGTAAGTAATTATATATTATGATGTGAGGTATGTGGTTTATGTTGGATTTTTAAACGCAGCGGGGCGTGGAAAAACACTTTTACACATACAAAATCCAAATAAAAGCATATAAATCGTCAATAAAAATTCGAGGGATCGAATCTAACCTTTTAAAATTAATTCGGAGACAACGATCAGAGATCCTTAGCAGTTGCTCCTCAAGTGTGAAGCACTCCACCGGTATCCACCAAGAAAACGACTTTTAGGAGGAAGAGGAGGAGGTGGAGAGAATTTGGTTTTCTGAAACTTTTGGGTTTCTAGGGTTAGAATAAAATAGGGTCTATAATAGTGTATTTATAGGCAAAATTTTCAGCTGAAATTTTCCCATAAATATTATTATTATTATCCCATTTATTATTCTCATTAATAATTAAAACACCTTTTAATTATTAATCCTTTTTCTAAACACTTTAGAAATAATTCTCTCTCTTGATTTAATTTCCAAAAATTAAATCCTTAATTAATAATATTAAGAACTTTTCTTAATTAATTTATAATAAATTAAATCTCATTTAATCAATTATTAAATTTGCCAATTAATTATTTATTTCACAAATAAATAATTATTAGCCATTATTAATTAATTCCTCCACCATAAAATCATTCTCTTTTTATGGTGTGACCCTGTAGGTTCAATATTAAGCCGGTAGTAGAAATAAATAATAATAAAACTATTTTATCATTATTTATATAAATTCTCTAATTTATTAAATATGATTAATTAATTAATCACATTTATTCTACATCGTGAGTGATGCTTCTCAACATATCGCGACTATCCGGATAATATGAATTCACTGCTTAGAATACCAAGAACCTGTCAGTGAATAGTTACCGTACAATAAACTCCTTCTACCCTACAATGTCCCGATTAAATACAAGGCATGGATCTCGTGTCAAGCCTATCTAATTCAATCACTTTGCTTACCATTTACTATGCGTAGTTCTATGCAAATTAGAAACTCCTTTCTAATTTCATTTACTCTGGCCAGAGATTCCTGAACTAGCATAAGTGGATCAGCCTTGAACATTCGCTTCCTTCACTGGAAGGGGTAGATCCTTTATTGATCATACACTATCTTCGTGTACAAATTCATATACCTAGAAGAGCCCTAATAATTGTCCCTGGAGACTAAGGACTAAACCAAAGCATAGTTCAGTGTACACAAGATGACTATGATGACCTCAAGTCTAAGGATACTTGTACAACTATCACTAAGCGAACAACTGCTGACACGTGAGTGAACTCCATCAGTTGTTCAGCTAGGCGAGTCATGTTCAGTGAACTTATTCTATAATAAGCACCTACATACTAGCTATAGTGTCACCACACAAATGTCTATGAGAACAGACATCCTTCATAATGAAGCAAGCATAGTATGTACCGATCTTTGCGGATTATTAATTACCAGTTAGTAATCCTATGACCAGGAACTATTTAAGTTTAGAGTTATCATCTTTTTAGGTCTCACTATTATGATCTCATCATAATCCATATTTAAGCCATTTAAAATAGATAAAGCCCGTAATAAAAACAAAACAAGTCTTTATTAATATCAATGAAATCAAAACAGATTATATAAAGAGTTATTCCTAAATCCTAATACCTGATTGGACTTAGGACATATTCCTTTCAGTTTATAGTGGTTTAGATGGCATGGCCTCCGAGATCCCTGACCCCGGATTTTGGGGTGCCACAGAAATGGTATCAGAACCTTAGGTTATCAAATCTTGGAAACGATAGGATATAAAATACGTAGACATAAGAATAATAAATAATCAATTAGATCTCAAGTCGAGTTCATCGTCAGGCTACACAGGTAGTCTTGACAGTTTTACCCTCAAGGGAATTCTGACTCAAAGTTAGTAACACCTTGCCTATTGTGTCAGGTACCAGTGAAGCCTATGAGGGAGGTTGACCTTTTTGATGATGTTATGGTTCCTGAGCGTGACCCTACTCCCGAGCAGGAGGACCCACCCATTGATGACTCAGACGATGACCCTACTGAGGATGCCCCGGAGGAGGAGACTAACCTTCTTGTCCCCATAGCTGATGACGTAGAGATGCCCCAGGGGGATGACTTAGGATGGAGGGATGTAGAGATGTACCCTCTCCTGACTATTCGCTCTTCTACACCACACTCTAGCGACCCAGACTCACCTCTACCACCCCCGGCGACCATACATGTAGCTGTACATGACTCGATGGTGGCACAACTTAATGCTGAGATCACTGCGGCATCTACCCACATTGTGGAGTTACGCCAGGCACTGACAGCTGAGAGAGCCATCAGACTAGGATACCTAGGGGACTTCAGAGCTGCTTCCCCAGCCATAGCCCGCACGGAGATTGATGGGATCGAACTCCATACCCGTATTCAGATGAGGATGACGGCGATTGGAGGATACATCCCGGTAGTTAACGCAGAGCTGATGTTGGCAGGAGCGATGAGGAGGGTGCGTGACCTCACGCGCAGTGACAGTGACTGGGGGACTAGTGACTATTTATGGACCTTAAAGGAGGCTGGGTGACTTGTCACCAATTTTGATAGGATAGCTAGTAGTAGATAGCATTCCTAGCCCTTCAGGGTGCTCAACATATGTATTTGCATTTCAGTATTCAGGACAAGTAATGATGTATTATAATCAGGCCATGTATGAACTCGGTTAGTTTTTTTATCCCCCAGATATAAGTGGGAGACCCTATGATATATATATATATCTAGAAGTTATTTAGAAATGGAGTTCCACATTATTGCACCTAATAAAAACATGCTAGATAATAGATGATATGCGTACATATGAATAAATTAATCCAACTGTAATAATTGCAACTATATTGACAAATTTTCATTATCAGAACAATTACACCCCGTAGAAGAGGAACCAGGGCACAGCCCGCAGAATCTGTTAACCAACAACGGAATGAACTTGACCCTATAGTGAATGGAGAAAGTGAAGAGGACCTAGACTATAATGAATATGATGAGGAAGAATATATAGAAGAAGAGGCTGAGGATACCCATCAGGAAGGGAACCCCATGAATGAGTTTATGGAACTATTAAGAGCAAATCTAAACCAACAGCCTATTCCACCACAGCCGCATGTTGCCCAACAGACTGCAAGCACTGCCTTCAGGGCTTTCAAATCTCTCAAACCCCCAGAGTTTCTAGGATCTGCCGACCCCGTTGAAGCACGGGCCTGGCTCAAAGGGATAGAAAAGTCCTTCGAGATACTAGGTATAGAGGAATGACACAAGACTATTTTCGCTTCTTACATGCTAAAAGGAGAAGCTAATTACTGGTGGGAGTTCAAACGAAACCTAGAGACTTATGTTGTGATTCCATGGGACAGATTCACACGACTGTTCTTAGAAAAGTATTTCCCTAGGTTTATGGAAACCCAGATGGAGATTAAGTGTCTAGAGTTGAAACATGATATGATGACTGTGGAAAAGTATGAGGCCAAGTTTACTGAGCTATCACGATTTGTGCCTGAGTTCGTGAATACCGAAGAGAAGAAGACGCGAAGGTTTCAGCTTGGTCTGAAATAGTGGATTCAAAACCGAGTGGCAGTACTAGAGCTGATAGATTATGCCACCGTATTGCATAAAGCCTCGATTATTGAAGCTGGCAGTGAGCAGAGTGTGAAGGAAAAAGAAAATAGGAAGAGGAAGATAGGAAGCCAAGGCGGAGGAGGAGGAGGAGGAACCGGGAACAGGAGCCTTCCAAGCAGGTTTGTTAGAGGAGTGGTGTCCCAACCTGCACGAGACCCCGGATTCAGAAAAGCACCAAGTGAGAGTGTTGGCCAGGACGGCGGACAATCTAGGGCAACATTTCATAGCCAACCTCGTGCCCCAATACCCAAATGTAAAATATGTGGAAAGAGACACCTTGGAGTGTGTACCCAGGCGAGAGCCCCTATGAAATGTTACAGGTGCGACCAACCTGGACACCTTGCCAACAACTGCACCCGACCCAATGTGACGTGTTTCCAATGTGGGAAGGTAGGACACATGAGAAAGGATTGCCCAGCATTAAAGCCCCCGGCCTCAGGGATGAGCAGAGCTGCATCTAACCGGCCCCCATCTGCTAGGACCTTCAACATGACCGTTCAGGATGCTATCCAAAATACTGACGTGATAGCAGGTACCCTTCTGTAAAATTCCAAACATGAAAATGTCCTATTTGATTCTGGAGCAACCAAGTCATTTATATCTCAAGATTTTGCTAAAAAGTTAAAACTTAACGCCATACCCTTAGGTGAGGTATTACATGTGGAAATAGCAAACAAAGAAATAATTCCTGTGAATCAAGTAAACCCTAAATGCAAGTTGAAATTAGAAGGAAGAGTCTTCAAAGTTGACCTAATACCATTTGCGTTAGGAGAATTTGATGTAATCTTAGGAATAGAGTGGTTATCCAGTAATGGAGCGCAAATAGATTGTGAACGGAAGAGGGTAAAGATAAGAGCGCAAAACAAAAAAGAAGTAGTGTTTAGAGGTCAAAGACATAACTAGAATTTTTTGACCATGTTACAGGCAAAAAGATTGTTAAAAAAAGGTAACGAGGCCTATTTGGCTTATGTGGTAGATACCAAGAAGGAAGTTCCTAGTATACAAGACATACCCATAGTGAACGAATTCGAGGATGTATTTCCAGAGAATTTACCAGGTTTGCCACCCGACAGAGAAATAGAATTCGCTATAGAATTAGCACCAGGAACGGCACCAGTGTCCAAGGCCCCATATAGGCTAGCCCTAATTGAGATGAAGGAAATAGCTTCTCAACTGCAAGAATTATTAGATAATAGAATGATAAGACCCAGTGAGTCGCCATGGGGAGCGCCAGTACTATTCGTAAAGAAAAAGGATGGTAGTATGAGATTATGCATAGACTATCAAAAATTGAATAAGCTGACTATTAAGAATAGGTACCCTCTCCCTAGGATTGATGATCTATTCGATCAACTCAAGGGAGCTGTGCATTTTTCCAAAATAGATTTGAGGACAGGATATCACCAGTTGAAAATCAAACCTGATGATATACCGAAGACTGCTTTTCACACTAGGTATGGACACTATGAGTTCTTAGTCATGTCATTTGGGCTAACCAATGCACCCGCAACCTTTATGGATTTGATGAAAAGAGTGTTCAAAAAGTACCTAGAGATATGTGTGATAGTTTTTATAGATGATATTCTAATCTACTCAAAGACAGAGCAAGAACATGCAGAACAATTGAGGATAGTCTTAGAAATCTTGAGGAACGAGAAATTATATGCCAAGTTCTCGAAGTGCGAGTTTTGGTTAAGGGAATTTCAGTTCTTAGGACATGTGGTGAGTAATAAAGGAGTTTTAGTTGACCCCGCCAAGATAGAGGCGGTGTCCAATTGGGAAAGACCAACTACCCCAACAGAGGTTAGGAGCTTTGTGGGTTTAGCGGTATATTACTGAAGATTCGTGCAAGACTTTGCTAAGATAGCCGGTCCACTGACTAGACTTACCCAGAAGACATAAAAGTTTGTATGGACAGAGAAATGTGAGGAAAGCTTCCAGGAACTAAAAAGGAGGCTGGTGTTAGCACCAGTGCTCGCTCTTCCCGATGGAAAGGGAGAGTTTGTGATATACAGCGACGCATCGCTTAAAGGATTAGGATGTGTGCTGATACAGCACGGCAAAGTTATAGCGTATGCCTCTCGGCAATTGAAGGAGTATGAGAGCAGATACCCGACGCATGATCTAGAATTAGCGGCCATAGTGTTTTCTCTGAAGATTTGGAGACACTACCTATACAGTCCTACCAAGGACAAAGACCAATCACGACGCCATATGGGTTATCATAGATAGATTGACCAAGTCCACACACTTCCTACCAATCAACGAAAGGTACACCGTAGACAAGCTAGTGGATATGTACTTGAAAAAAATTGTAGTGAGACACGACGTTCCTATAGCCATAGTGTCCGATAGAGACCCAAGGTTTAATTCCCGATTTTGGAGAAGCTTCCAGGAATGTGTAGGTACCAGACTAAACATGAGTACCGCTTACCACCCCCAGGCTGATGGACAAAGCGATAGGACTATTCAGACCCTAGAAGATATGCTACGAGTGTGTGCCGTTGATTTTAAAGGAAATTGGAATGACCACTTACCCCTGATCAAATTTGCTTACAACAATAACTATCACGCTAGCATATGAATGCCTCCGTATGAAGCTCTTTATGGAAGGAGATGTCGCTCTCCCCTATGTTGGGATGAAGTTGGAGAACACAAGATAATAGGATCAGAGTTAGTCCAACAGACCAGGGAAATGATAGGACTCATCAGGAAAAGACTGGTAGTAGCTCAGGACAGACAAAAGAAGTACGCTACCAAATTAGGAAGGATAGGGAATATGAGGTAGGAGATTCAGTGCTATTGAAGGTATTTTCGTGGAAAGGAGTGATGAGATTTGGGAAGAACGGGAAGCTGAGTCCCAGATTCATAGGACCCTTTGAAATTTTGAGGAGAATAGGACCTCTAGCTTACGAGCTCGCCTTGCCCCCTAATCTGAAACAAGTGCACAACGTGTTCCACGTGTCCATGTTAAGGAAGTACCATGCATATGCATGACACGTAATAGAATACGAGCAGGTAGATTTACAACCAGACCTGACCTACATCGAGCAGCCAGTAAGGATAATGGACCAAAAAGAACAAGTGCTGAAGAACAAGACTGTGAAGCTGGTTATAATCTTATAGAGGAATCAAAATGTCGAGGAATCAACTTGGGAACTTGAAGATGCAATGAGAAATAGATACCCCCACTTATTTTTTAATTGATTCTGGGACGGAATCCTTGTTAGAGGGGAAGACTGTAATAACTAGAATTTTTGAGACCTTGTAAAATGTTTAAAGATTAGTAACCTCGATGGGCGGGGAAAAACTTTTTAGCCCACACTATGCAGTGCATGAGAAAATGAGTTTCGGAGTTGATATTATGATATTACGTACTAAATGAGTGTATGTAAACGCTATTAGTTTTAGAAGAAAACGAACTTTGAAAAACGACCATATATATGAATCATCGAGGATTACTGGAATCACAATATAATTACGAATTTAAAATCCTAAGGATTTATATCCAATTATGGTAATTCAAAACATAAGGAATAAATACGAAAGGAATGACGTCACGAACCATTTACGAGGAAGTATTACGAAAACATTTAAGCGACCGAGCGAACACGTAAACAATTAAATAAACGTAGCGCACTAACTAACCATGGTAAGAAAGTAACCATGGTTACTTTATCAAATAGTGATCTAGAGATAGGATGATCAACTAAGGCTAAGCAAATAGTGAGCTAAAGGGGCTAAGCAAGTGGCTTAGCTTGTAATCTACCACAAGCTAGCTAGATTTATCTCCAAGATTGGCAACATAAATCAAATACTAGGATATAAACTAGAGAATAAAAATCAATATAAGATATCACAAGCTATCACTTGCATCATTCCAAGAAGCAACCAAGAAACATCACCAAAAACTCTCTCTTTCTCTCTCACTTCTCTCCATTCGGCCCTTCATCAAAAACCAAGGAAATCAAAATCAAAACCTCAAGCTCTAGCCATGGATAAATCCTCCCATTAATTCTCAAGATTCCTAACAACTAAAATAAGGTAAGATAAATCTTTGAGCTCTTTTTATTAAGGTTTGATGTGTGAAATAAAATCATGAAAGTTGAGAATGAATAGTATGAATAGTAACTCTTCTATGGTTTCTTGATTTCAATGATTGTTTTAGGTTCCAAAACCATACTAAGCACTCCCAAGACCTCACCATCATCAAGAACACATATCAAGCTCTCAAGAAAGGTAAAACTCTTTGACCCAACTTTATTTAAGATTTAAGTTCAAGATCTTTTTAGTATGTAGTTGTAAACCTAGTTTTAGTAGTGGTATTGTTGAAATCTTGATGTTTAGCTAAGTAGATTTAAGGTTGATTGTTGTTGCCTCAAGAACATGATGTTATTGAGAGGATTTAGTGTGTTGATGATGATATGTTGATTGTTGCTAGTAGTATAAAGATTTAAGGCGTAAACGAAACTCCGATCGTAATTGTAATCTCACTAAAACGAACAAAACATAACTTTAAGTTTTTGCAGAAAGTCCCGAGGATTTAAACTGTATTTTCCTGAAAATTAACCCTTAATTATTATATACAATGTTATAAGGATATTTTAGGTGCTTGAATCGCTTGATTCCGATTTACGGATCAAAAGTAATGGTCGTTTTACTAAAAGTGATTTACGCGACAAAAACTGCTACGAATTATGAACTTTGAAAATATAAAGGATCGACTTAAGAATGTTCATAAATCATGAAAATTTTACAGAGAGTAATATATTGAGTTTTCTAACTTAAATAAAAAATTCAAGTGTAAATAATTATTTTTAAAATTTATAAAAATATCGGAGCCAAGACCGCGCGATTAGAAACCATAGAATCCATAAGCGGAGCCGACGGCGAAAATGAAAATGGACTCAAGATACTTTGAAAAAGGAAGCGACCATAATGTATATAAGGACTTAAAGGAATAATAAGGGTAATATAATTTGAGAGGGTGCATAATAATTCACGCATGAGTGCGGGTAGCCGTAAATAAGAACGGGACCTAACGAGACGACTTGTGTTTATGATTATAGATTTCCGAGCGGAACCTAGAGCATCCTCCACCTTGAGATACCCAGGAAAGTTTACGAACCCAACTCCATTTACTGTTGTGTTATGAAAGGATTGTTTATTATCATTGCATAAATACCATGCTTGCCATGATACGTAGTTATTGAATTTTCGCATAATATAGCGATGTTGTACGATAAGTATATATCGTGAAATGTTTTATTCCGCTATAAGCTTGACGTATTATAATAAGACCGAGAGTCGGTCGGGATTTCAAGATAAAAATCCGGGAATCATTCCGGTAATATTATAGGACGATTACAAGTCCATAGTAGTACGTTTTGAAGGGATCCAACATCCACTTACAAAATATTAAACACCTCGAACTTTTATTAAAACGATTTCCAAAGATCGTATTCCCTCAACTATACTTTACCATTTGGACAAGAAATATTTATCTACTATTCATTTATTATGGAGAAGTATTCTCCAGTAAATATTTACTTCGGACTCGAGTAAATATTAAAAGTTCATTAAATTATTAAACATAAATTAGTTGAGGAATATTATTTTCTTTTAAAAGTAAACTCCTTCGAGGTTTAGTTATTTATCAATTATCATTTAACTATTTATTATTTATAAAAAGGGTTTATCTATGATTTAAAAATCATAGAACCTGATTTAAAATACTCTCGGGTATTCGAGAATCTCTCGAATAATTTCAGATCGTCGGAGAATATTATCTCGGCTTATTTTAATATTTTGAATATAGTTTCAAGGAGAAAAATTTTCCCCTTATTTAATTACCCGTTGACAACGGTCAACTCACATCCTTATTACTTCCCCCGAAAATTTCGGAAGTACGTATATGTTAGATATATTTGATAATGTCATGGCTAATATGTTTTATGTTTAGCTTTCAGATCTTACTGAACAGGATAAATCAGTACTTAACTGTTGATCAGTACTTATACTGGAAGTCAGGACTTAAGGATATCAGTACGTATGTTATCAGGAGATAATCATCAAAAGATAGATATCAGAACTTAAGTGCTGAAGGATAATCAGATAAGGACAGTAGCTGATTAAAGGAAAGAAGATTGAGATAAACATAAGAAGAGATATGCATGAAGAAGGAATTCCGTGAAGAATGGAATACTTGGAAGAAAAGATATCTGATTGATATATTTTAGAAAGCAGAATTATATTCCATATCAATTAGCGATTATCTTGTAACTGTGTAGTATATAAACATAGACATAGGGTTTACACTATAAGTGTTATCATTATTAGAGAAGATTATTCGTTGTAACCCTAGCAGCTCTCGTTATATTTGTTCATCACTGAGAGGTAACAGTTCCATACTGTAACAGAGTTTATTGTTTCAATAAAGTTTGTTTTCTGTTACTTAAGTTCTTAAAGTTCCATTTGAGTGTACTATACACTGTATTCACCCCCTCCACAGTGTGTATGTGACCTAACAATTGGTATCAGAGCTACTCTGTTAACACACATACAGTTAAAGATCCAAACACAATCATGTCGGACACAGAAACTCCAACTAAGCCTACCACAACTGAGGAACCACTAAAGACACAAATTCAGAGTCGGTATGAGACCATCAGAGTCCCCATACTGAGACCATCTGAATATCCCATATGGAAGGTAAGGATGACCATGTTCCTGGAAGCAACAGATCCAGAATACCTTGATAGAATCAAGGAAGGCCCTCACAAACCAACCAAACTCGCTGTTGCAGTTGCAGGTGAAGCAGCAAAGACCGTACCAAAGGAGAAGAGTGATTATACTGCTGAAGACATAGCATCAATTGCTAAGGATGCTAAGGTACGACACTTACTGCATAGTGCCATTGATAATGTAATGTCAAACAGGGTAATCAACTGCAAGACTGCTAAGGAGATATGGGATGCTCTGGAAACAAGGTGTCAGGGAACTGACACAATTAAGAAGAACAGGAAGACAATACTCACTCAAGAGTATGAACACTTTGACTCAAAGGCTAATGAGTCATTGAATGATTTATATGATAGATTTGTCAAACTTTTGAATGATTTGTCATTGGTTGATAAAGAGTATGATCTTGAAGATTCAAACCTTAAGTTCCTGTTAGCTCTTCCTGAATGCTGGGATTTGAAGGCAACGACAATAAGAGACAACTACAATCTTGATGAAACAACTCTTGACGAAATCTATGGAATGCTCAAGACTCATGAGCTGGAGATGGAACAAAGAAGCAAGAGGAAAGGAGGAAAGTCAAGGACAGTTGCTCTTAAGGCTGAAGAAGAATTCCCCAAAGCAGCTTCCTCAAAGAAAGACAAGGGTAAAGCTCTTTTCATAAAGTCTGATACTGAGTCATCAAGTTCTGAGAGTAATGATGACTCAGATTCTGAAAGCTTGCCTGAGACTGATGCTGATGAGGAGATGATGAAGCTGTGTGCTCTTATGGTGAAAGGAATCACAAAGATTGCATACAGGAAGTTCAGGAAGGGAAAGAAGTTTTCCAGGAAAGGCATAAGTTCTGATAAGAAGAATTTCAGAAGATCTGAAGGCAGAGGAGGAAAATCTGACAGAGGAGATTACACCAATGTTAAATGTTATAACTGTGGTGAGAAAGGCCACATATCTCCTGACTGCAAGAAGGTAAAGGGTGACAAATGTAAGGCTCTTGTCACAAAGCAGAAAAGCTGGACAGACACCTCAGACTCTGAAAGTGAGGAGAGCTATGCATTGATGGCAAATGCTGATAAAGAAAGTGTTGAGAGCAGTTCTGAAGCTGCTGAAACAAAGGTACCTCAGACTACTTATGCTTTTCATACTGATGATATTAATGAGTGGAGAAGATATCTTAAAACCATGTTTGTTAGCTATAGAGATCAAACTTTAACATGTGAAAGATTAACTTCTGAAAATCTTGCATTTAAGAAAAGGAATGATTTCTTAGAAAAAGAGTTAGTCATGTTCCATTAAACTCAGAAGGATAGAGATGATGCTTTTTATGTTAGGAATGAAGTGCTAAAATTAAATGAATCTCTAAAAACTGAGTTAGAAAAGGAAAAAGAGATTATCAGGACTTGGACTAACTCTGGCAAAACAACTCAAAATTTGCTAAGTAGTGGAAACTGGAAAGAGGGCTTAGGTTATGGAGAAGATAAGAAAGATAAAGGAACTGAAGAAATTAAGTTTGTTGATAAGCAAAAGCCAAAGTTAAAACCTGTTAAGTTTGTAACTGTAAAGTCTGAAAATGAAAAATCAGAAGTTACAAAGGAATCAACTTCTGACAAACTAAAACAGGAAAAGACAGCTGAAGTGAACATAGGCTTAATGACGAAGAAGCAGCTTAAACATAAGCTGAAAGATGTTAAGAATGCAAACAAGATAAAATCACCTAGGAAAAATAGGAATGGAAAGGAAGGTGTGAATAAAAGCAATGATTATAAACCTGTTCCTGATGTTCCTAGGAAAACATGTCATAACTGTGGAAGTTCTAACCATCTGGCCTCTTTTTGCAGGAAGAATAAGAATATTAACTCCTTACCTTCAAAATCAGGAGTTAAGAGTCAGTCTGTTAGATACAAACCACAAAATCCTTGTTTTCATTGTGGTAGTTTATGGCATTCCATTTATACTTGTAAGGAATATCATAGTTTGTACTATGATTATTATCAAATAAAACCTTCTTTGAAGAAAGTTTCAATTGTTCCTTCTAGTGTAAATTCTGATTCAAAGTCTGATAGTGTAAGTTCTGATTAGAAAAATGTTAACATAAACTCTGATGCTAAATCCGCTGCAAATGTTAACAAACTTAATAAGGCCAAAGGATCCAAGCAAGTCTGGGTCCTTAAAACTAATAATTAGTGGTGTTTATGATTGCAGGGCAACAGGAAAAATATTCTAGTTCTGGACAGTGGATGTTCAGGACATATGACTGGAAATAAGGCCCTGCTATCAGACTTCATGGAGACAGCTGGCCCAAGTGTTTCTTATGGAGATGGCAACATTGGGATATGGCAATATCAATCTTGGAAATGTCATAATTAAACAAGTAGCTCTGGTCTCAGGACTTAAACACAACCTACTGAGTATAAGTCAAATCTGTGACAGAGGTTATCATGTTGATTTCTTTGAAGAACACTGTGAAATTGTGAGTAAATCTAAAGGCAAAGTTGTTCTGAAAAGATACAGGCGTGGTAACATTTATGAAGCTAAGCTTTCAACAAGTACTGATGGTTCTGTAATCTGTCTGATGAGTAGAGCATCAATTGAAGAAAGCTGGAATTGGCATAAGAAACTCTCTCATTTAAATTTCAACAATATAAATGAACTGGTCAAGAAAGATCTTGTGAGAGGATTGCCAAACACAGTATTTGCTCCTGATGGTCTTTGTGATTCATGTCAGAAAGTCAAACAAAGAAAATCTTCATTCAAGAGCAAGACTGAATCATCAATTCTTGAGCCTTATCATCTAATACATGTTGATCTATTTGGTCCAGTAAATGTCATGTCAATTGCAAAGAAGAAGTATGCGTTGGTCATAGTGGATGAGTTCACCAGATACACATGGGTATATTTCTTGCATACAAAAAGTGAAACTGCATCAACCTTGATTGATCATATCAAACATCTGGATAAAATGGTCAAAGATTCTGTGAAAGTTTTAAGGAGTGATAATGGCACTGAGTTCAAGAATTTGATAATGGAAGAGTTCTGCAAAAGCCATGGAATAAAGCAGGAATTTTCTGCTCCTGGAACTCCACAGCAAAATGGAGTTGTTGAAAGGAAGAATAGAACTCTCATTGAAGCTGCACGTACAATGCTTGAAGAAGCAAAGCTTCCAACCTATTTCTGGGCTGAACCTGTGCAGACTGCTTGTTTTACTCAAAATGCAACACTCATTAACAAGCATGGAAAAACACCATATGAGATGGTGAAGAAAAAGAAGCCAAATCTGAAATATTTTCATGTATTTGGATGCAAGTGTTTTGTTCTCAAGACTCATCCTGAAGAGCTATCAAAGTTTGATCTAAAAGCCGATGAAGGAATCTTTATTGGATATCCACTTTCCACAAAAGCCTTCAGAGTCTATAATTTGAGAACAAAAGTGGTCATGGAATCTATCAATGTCTCTTTTGATGACAAGAAGATCACTGGTCTTGAAGATTTCATTGACCATGATCAACTGAGATTTGAAAATGAAGACTCAAATTCTGATACTGAAAATCCTGACAGTCTAAGTCCTGATACTGTAAACTCTGATGGATTAAACTCTGATGTTATTGAAACTGTGGTGACTACGTCAAAGGAAGATGCACCTATGCAGGGGGAGCATACTTAAGATCCTACCACATCTCAAGAAACATCAGAACATGCATCTAGCTCTTCAAGTTCTGATTCGTCAAGTTCTGATAAGCCAAGTTCTGATAGTGCTGAAACTCTAAATACTGAAGAATCCAACTCAGAGAGCATAGTTTCAGGGGGAGCATCAGAAAATGAAAATAGCATGGATCATGGGGGAGCATCCAGTTCTAGAGAAAACCTTCCATCTGCAAGGAAGTGGAAAAAATCACATACACCTGATTTGATAATTGGAAATCTTGATGCAGGTGTCAGGACTAGAACAGGTACTTCAAATGAATGTCTTTACAATTCTTTTCTCTCTCTGACTGAGCCAAAGAAAGTGGAAGAAGCTCTTCAAGATGCTGATTGGGTGCAAGCTATGCAGGAAGAGTTGAATGAATTTGAAAGAAACAAAGTCTGGACCCTAGTGCCAAGACCAAAGAATAGATCTGTTGTTGGTACAAAGTGGGTATTCAGAAACAAAACTGACAGTGATGGCATAATTACAAGGAATAAGGCAAGGCTGGTTGCAAAAGGATATTCTCAACGGGAGGGAATTGATTATGATGAAACATTTGCACCAGTTGCTAGGTTAGAAGCCATAAGGATATTTTTGGCTTATGCTGCTCAAAAAAATTTTATTGTCTTTTAAATGGATGTGAAAAGTGCTTTTCTCAATGGAGAATTGGAGGAAGAGGTATATGTTGAACAACCTCCAGGTTTTGTAGATACCAAACATCCAGATTATGTCTACAGGCTTGATAAAGCACTTTATGGACTTAAGCAAGCTCCTAGAGCATGGTATGAGACTTTAGCTCAGTTTCTTCTGGAAAGTGGATTCAACAGAGGGACAATAGACAAAACACTGTTCTACCTCAACCATAGAAAGGACTTACTTCTGGTCCAGATTTATGTTGATGATATCATTTTTGGATCTATAAATGACAAACTTTGCAAGAAGTTTGCCAAACTAATGCAGTCAAGATATTAGATGAGTATGATGGGGGAACTTAGCTATTTTCTGGGCCTTCAAGTCAAGCAGAATGAGGAAGGCACTTTTATTTGTCAAACCAAGTACACCAGAAACTTGCTGAAGAAATTTGGAATGCAAGATTGTTCAAGTGCATCCACTCCAATGGCCACTGCTACAAAATTGGATAAGAATACCGGTAAATCAGTAGATATTACTGACTACAGAGTTATGATTGGCTCTCTACTCTATCTAACTGCTAGTAGACCTGATATCATGTATGCTACCTGTCTTTGTGTAAGATTTCAAGCAGATCCAAGAGAACCTCACTTAACAGCTGTAAAAAGAATCTTTAAGTATCTTAAAGGAACAGCTGCTCTGGGATTATGGTATCCTAGAGAATCAGATTTTAAACTAATAGGTTACTCAGATGCAGATTTTGCAGGGTGCAAAATTGACAGGAAAAGCACAAGTGGAAGCTGCCAATTTCTTGGAGGCAGATTGGTTTCTTGGTACAGCAAGAAACAAAAGTCAATTTCCACATCAACTGCAGAAGCAGAGTATATTGCTGCAGGAAACTGTTGTGCACAGATTCTTTGGATGAAGAATCAGTTACTGGATTATGGGTTAACATATTTCAAAATCCCTATTTACTGTGATAATCAAAGTGCTATTGCTATGACAAGTAATCCAGTTCCACACTCTATGACAAAGCACATCAGCATCAGGTACCACTTCATCAGGGAACATGTGGATGAAGGTACAGTGGAATTGCATTTTGTTCCCACAGATCAACAACTGGCAGATATCTTCACAAAACCACTGTGTGAAGCTACTTTTACAAGATTGGTAAATGAACTTGGAATGGTTTCAGGTTCTTTCTCTAAATCTGCTTAGACTTGTTCTGTGTTATCAGACTTTATGCTCAGTATTTATAGAATTAATCTCATTGTATATTCTGTGCTTAATTGATAAATGTCTTTAAGTACTGACTGTTGTCTGATATATGTTTCTAAACTCTGATAAGTGATATGTCTGTTCTAGTACCTATTCAATCCTATGAGGATAACTGTGCTAGATACTGACCTAGTAGTCTTCAATAAACAAATGATTCCATGTAAGAAGTAATTATTTCAGTGGAAATCTTATGACACTAGCAAATTCTGATAATTGAGCTTAGTTAAGTTTACTTTGTATATCTTATTACTAAGTCACAAATTAGAATAATGCTACTCATCTGTTAAGTTCTAATACTAGTAAAACTGCTGAATGTACTAAGTGCTGATAAACCTCACTTATCAAAAGAAAAAGCAAAAAGATCAAAGAATAAAATCAGGTACTCCTTTGAGATCTAGAGTAAAAATGTGGAAGGGACGACCCAAGTGCATTGCTGGTATTAAGTAAATATGCATTAGAAAAGCAAAATATTTTCTTGGTGACTTTTCACACTCTATGATTACTGGAGAAATACTCTGATAATAGCATAAATTCTGATAAACAGTCATGACTTACTTACACTGAGAAGCCACTGTAAAATAGAATTTCAAAAGATGCATAAAATTAGCACAAAACAGTTGAGGTGGACTCAAGCATAAACTCATTCATCAGTATGTTTCAGGACAATGACAGCTCCTTAGCAAAATTTTAGTTATGCCTTATTTCTAAGATGTACTGAAGTGAATCAGACTTTACTCTTTGTCTGTTATTTAGCTTAATGCACACACTAATCACTCCATCTGAATGATGAAAATTTCTGTGGTGGTCTATGTTATTTTAGATAAACAGTCATTGTGTCACATTGCACTAATTCTGAGGACAAGTTCTAGTTACACGTTCTGATGATTAAGTTCTGACGTCTATAACTCCGAACTTGTATGAGGATTTACTAAGATGGGCATTCCTTTTTCGAGTTAAGAAATTATGTTCTGATGACTGTTAAGTTCTGGTATAGGTCTAAGTTCTGATTTCTCAGTCTAATCCTTTACTTGGCTTATCTGTGAATAAAATTTGATAACAGTCTCAGTTCGAACTAGAATATGTTGAAGTGGAAGATTAATTGTCACTATGATTAGGATTAATGGTATTCGTACTTGAAAAGTCCACTGTTTCTTGTGTCTTGTGCGGTTTAAACCATGATTCCTCTTTCCAATGAATGTTATTCTTTTTCAAAGTCTAGGGAGACGAGGTAGAATTAATTCTACCTGTCAGCATTCAATTTCTTTGCGTCTCCTGGCATTCTCTTGTCTATATAAGCAACCACTTCACATCAGTCTTTCCATCACATTCTTCTCACACACTTATCCTCCTTTTTCTTTCAAAAATACAATGGTCAGATACAACATGTTTTTGAACTACCAAACCTTCAATATGGAGCTAAGTTGTGCCGAGTGGCAGCAGGAATGGCATGTCACAGCCATTCCTGAGGAGATATGGGACTCTGTCCCACAGGAGGTACTGACACGCCTCCTGTTCTTCTATATGGACTACCATCGCCATCTGGAGCGATTGGAGGAGGAAAGGCTGGAAGCTCTCCGCCAACAAGAGCGAATCATCCGACTCGCCATTCTGTTTGTCGAGAGTAGGAAGAAGAAGAAATGATTTAATCTTGTCTTCTTCCTGTTTTTCTTCATCATCAGCTTTGTCAGGCTTCTTAGCTAGGACTAAAGCTATTGATGTTAGGTTTAGAAGCTTAGGGAAAATCTTGTATAAGTATTGATGTAATTTCCATTTCATAAATGTATTGTCTTGATATATTAATGAAAATTGTTTTTACTTCAAGATTTTGTCTCTGAGTTATTTTATCTTGTGTTGATAAATCCTGATTGATATTCTGATGACCATATAACTTTTGTTTTATATTAAGTTCTGATTCATTTTCAGCACTTACATATCTAATTTATCTTGGTCATTTTCATGTGATGTATTTTCAAAATTTCAATGATGCAGTGAAAAATAATTCAATCAGTGCTAACGGTTTAAATTTTGAATTAAAACTGTTTCTCTTGATAAATGGAACAGTTTTTCCTTGAAACTAGGCAACTGGGTAAGTAATGATTCCTGTTTTCTCGAGCCCAGTAACTGTCCGTTATTACTGCCTGTCTGAAAGGTGTCCAACGGTAACATTTTTGTTCAGAGTATAAGTACAACAAAGAGAAGATTTCTTTAATCTTTTATTTTCTTTATACTTTATCTCTCTCCTTACTTTTACTCTCCTTCTCTTTCTTTCTCACGTTGGTTTTTCATACAGACACTATCTCAAACACCTAACAGGCATACTTGAATCTCAATATTTTTTCACATGGCACCAAAGGATTTAATCATTGATGGAGCTAAGTTTGTTCCAAACAACTATGCTGCAATTCTTGATCATGCTGAAGCTCCATCTGAATTGCATTTTGTGCAAGATCTTCTTGCACACAGTGAGATTGGGTACGCATTAACACAGCCTGAAGTCTTTTTGAGTCAACAAGTTCTGACGTTTTGGCGGACTGGGCACTTTGATGATGGTGGTAAACATGGCACTCCCAGTATTGTTTTTGAAATGGGTGATTCATCTTATGTAGTCACTCCTGGTACAATACGCAAAGCTCTACATCTCCCAGAAAATTGTACTTTTTCAACTCCAGAGGAATCAGCACTTCAGGAGTTAATGGCTGATTTGGGATATGAAAAGAGTTTGGCAAAGCTTGGGCAGTTAAAAAGGGCTAATATCAGAAGAGAATGGAGTTTCTTCTTTGACTGCATCACCAAAGCTTTTGGGAACAAATGTTTGAATTTTGATGCTATCCCAATTCTGAGTCAGCACATAGGGTATGCTATTATTCATCAAACTCATTTTGATTTTGCAACTGGAATAATTGGTTTTATTGGGGATAGGATGACAGAGAATAGAAATATTGTCTATTTTGCTAGATTCTGTCAACTTCTATATACTTTTTGTACTGATGAACCTCAATTAGTCAGTTCCTCAACCCCACCTTTTAGAGTTGCAAAACGATATTTTAATGATCTGGTAAATGCTGATACTAAGAAAAAAATGGTTAGACCATTACAGATTCCTCAGTCTGTAAAACGGATCCTAGTAAATGCTGATCCTGATACTTATAGATCTGTTTACTTTGATTTCCAACCAACCACAAACACCCAAAAACCATCATCCTCAGCACCTACCACTCATTCTACTCAACCTACCCTCAGGAATTATCTCAAATCCTATCTCTCTACTTCACAGACTGTTCAACCCTCATCCTCCAAGCCAAAGAGGACAAAAACTATTCCTCAAACATCTCAAAAGAGAAAGAGGATTGTATTGAGAGATGAATCTGATTCTGAGGAACAGGTTTCTTCTCGAGAACCTGTTGTTTCTGAAGCTGAGAAAGAGGTTTCTCAGAAAGATTCTGAAATTGGGGGTTCTAGGCTTCTCAAGAGGCTTAGACGAATGATAGTTCCTGAAACTCCCAAGGAATCCAAATCAACAAGGAAGTACAAGAAACAGAGGGCACAAAGGCCAGTTTCAGATGATGAAGAGGAAGCAGCTAAGGAAGGGGATCAGGAATCTTTGATCTCACAAGACAAGGAATTTGCTCCAGTCACTTCTTCTCCATCAACTCCATCTCTGGAAGCTGTATCTGACAAGGCTAACTCACCATCCGTGTCTCTTGTTGATCCAGGCACAAGTGCTAAAATTGATATTCAGAACCTGGTTGTGCCTGACATACTTTTCTTAGAAGCTCCAACAACAAATAATCCTTTCACAACACCCGTTACTGATGCTGTTCAAACTCCAGAGTTATCAACAACACCTTCTCTGCATCAAGATGCTGATGATCAGATTTTAGGTGAGCATCAGGATATGGTTGTTGATCAGAACTTAGTATCAGATCAGCAATTAGAGGATGCTAAAGCCTCCATTGCTACTCACACTGTTGTCTTATCCGAAGATACTGATTCTTTAAGTTCTGATGCTGCAAATGCTGGAGATACTGGTGATGCTGCTCCAACTGTAGATGCTGATGAAGCAGGTCCTTCAGGACATACTCCTCAACCGACTCTTCCTAAGTCTGAACTGGTAAAGGAGTTTGTTATCAGGGATGCACCAGTACCTTGGAGTGAAACTCCTGCAGGTCAGGAGTGGACTAAGGAATGGAACTCAGTTTCATGTGTTCCAACTGCAATACATCTTGCTGAGCACTTGACTAAAGCTGATGAAATGTTAAATTCTGATGATTTTAAAACCCAACTTAGAGTCACTGCATTGAGTACTAAACATCTACAAGGTCTTCATTCAACTACTCATGCAGAGCTACACAAGATTCAGGAGAACTTTATCAAACAAGAACAAGTTTGGAAAATTGATAAGAAAAAGTTCTTTCAACCTACCATTGACAGGATTGCTTATATTGAGAAAACTCAAGAGAAACAACAAGCTCAGATTGATGACATTCTTACAAATCAAGCTTCTCAGCAATCTCAACTTACTGAAATCCAATCCTCAGTGGAATTACTTATCTCTCTTTTACTACCTGCTGATGCCAAAAAGGGGGAGAAGGTAATTAAGTCCAAATGCAAAACTAACAAGACACTGCAAGGAAAGGATGATGGAAATAATGATCAAGGATACTCTGGAATGGGTAGCGGTCATAGTCAAGGTAGAAGGTTTACATCAAGACAAGCTAGTCACAGGACAAGTTCTGATACTGGGAAAAGAATAAGTTCTGCTGCTGGTAAAAGGATAAGTTCTGATAAACTTCTATATCTTGACGAAGAAATGTCAAGACAGTTATTTCTTCAAGAAAATCCAGGAATGGACTTGGAAAGTTTAAAGGAAGAAGAAGCCAGACTTAAATCAGAGAAAGTCACATCTAAATCCGAAGCTTCTGGTAAAAAGTCACTTCCAAAACTTAAAGGCATTGTGATCAAAGAAAGGACACATACTGAAGCAACATTGGCTAGATCTCAACCACAGATAGATCCAAGATCCAAGGGTAAAGAAACGGTTGGTGAACCTATCAAGGTTTATGTACCTCCTGAGGAAGAAGAAATTGCTGATGAAAAAGATGATCTTGCTCTGACTTCAAGAAAAGTTCTTAAAACAACCTCTGACATGGCTCAAGTTGTTCAGAGTCAAGAAATTGTAAGTTCTGATATTCAGAAGGAGCAAGTAACCTCTGACAGAGCTCAAGTTAACTTGATATCAGAAAATAGATCAAATACACTCCTACCAGGATTCACTAAAGCAAAACAGACTCAATCTTTGAAGACTACTGCAAGTGGTTTTGAAGCAAGAGTAGTTACTGGAAAGGAAGCTAGAGATAAAACTGGATTGGGAAGTGCTGATAAAAGAAGAGTACACAACACTACCAATGATCCAACTTCCTTGAGTGAACCAGGTATTGGAGCAACTCCTGAGAGATTGAATCAACTGGAATCTGTACAGATAGTTTACCATACCAACTTGAAAGAATATATCATGTTGTATTTCATGACAGATGGTAGGGTTTATCATATAAGACAAAATACCATTCCATTGAAGTATTTTGAAGAATTGGAGTATGTACTTTTCTTACTTCAAGTGGATGACAGAATAACAGGGACTGCTGCAAACTACTTAAAAGAACAGATTCAGAGACAGAAAAGGCTTTATTCTGTTAAGTCTGACAGCATATATGTTCCAAAGTACAGAGATCACAATGGTGATATTGTTGATATGAAGCCTAATACTGCACAGATCAGAACGTATCTTGGTATTAAGGGACTTGAATTCAATCTAGAGTCTGACAAAGCTTATGTTATAAGACTAGATCAGGAGTTGAGAAAAGCAAAGATCAATGATCTCAGAGCTGCAATCTTTCAAACTGGTGAAGATACTGCAGAGCTTAAAGATGTTAAAAGGTGAATGATTGATAAACTAAGATATGCTGAGAAATGTTTGTTGAAGAACTATCTCAGAACAACTCCTGACATCAGAGAGATCAGAAAATGAAGAAGCCAAGTCGAAGATCTACAACTACTTAAATTCTGATATTTATACAGACTGAAGTTGTTATCAGAAGTTGAAATTGGTAAAAACTTTAAGGACTGTAAGTTGTAGTTATCTAGTCTAATTCTCATGCATTTATACTTAATGTTTTTGACATCATCAAATATCTGTTAAACTTGTATATTATGTTAATTTACAAGTTGGGGGAGATTTTTAGATATATTTGATAATGTCATGGCTAATATGTTTTATGTTTAGCTTTCAGATCTTACTGAACAGGATAAATCAGTACTTAACTGTTGATCAGTACTTATACTGGAAGTCAGGACTTAAGGATATCAGTACGTATGTTATCAGGAGATAATCATCAGAAGATAGATATCAGAACTTAAGTGCTGAAGGATAATCAGATAAGGACAGTAGCTGATTAAAGGAAAGAAGATTGAGATAAACATAAGAAGAGATATGCATGAAGAAGGAATTCCGTGAAGAATGGAATACTTGGAAGAAAAGATATCTGATTGATATATTTTAGGAAGCAGAATTATATTCCATATCAATTAGCGATTATCTTGTAACTGTGTAGTATATAAACACAGACATAGGGTTTACACTATAAGTGTTATCATTATTAGAGAAGATTATTCGTTGTAACCCTAGCAGTTCTCGTGATATTTGTTCATCACTGAGAGGTAACAGTTCCATACTGTAACAGAGTTTATTATTTCAATAAAGTTTGTTTTCTGTTACTTAAGTTCTTAAAGTTCGATTTGAGTGTACTATACACTGTATTCACCCCCTCTACAGTGTGTGTGTGACCTAACAGTATATATATACCCTAATGAGATTAGTTGTTTCTATCAACAAGCAAAACACTTGGGGAACTTCGATGTGGTTCGAGTTCTCGAGATATGATAGAATTCTTTTAAAAGGACAAGGGAGGGGTAGACTCTGGTACTATGTGTACTAGATGGACTACCAAAGGTACCGCAAGCGAAGGTACTCGGTGTACTCAGGAACTTGTGAAGTATGTGTATACCCAAAATGGGACACATAGCCCGAATGCGGCCAGGGTGATAACCGGGATACGAAGGTGTCATCCTTCTACTAGTAGAATAGGTTACTATTATCATTTTACGACTTATCATCGTATGCGGTGGCTCCAATGAGTGTCCTATTCTTCCAATTGGAATTATGATGCAATACCGCAACCCAAGCCTAGGTGTTGGGTTTACTATTAAGGTATTCGCAGGTTAATAAAATCCACTAAAGGATTGTTTTCGTAAAAGGTGTGTATCACCAAGGAAAATTATGTTCGAATAAAATGTAATTATCTTATAAGATGTTTTACGTGAGTTTATCATTATAGTCATTTTCATACCGTAAATTATTATACTGAGCATTATAGCTCACACTTCTTTTCTTAAATTGACACAACACAACAGTGAATCAAGATGCCTACCATGAGAACCACAGCCAGGAAACGGGTAGGAAATGGCTAGCTGTTTCGTAGGTTGTTTGGCGTTGTACCGCAGGTAGTCTGAATAAGCTGGATTGGTTTTCAGTTGTTTTTAGTTCGGCTTATTTATAAGTATGACTTATGTAAGGTAATAAATAAGAAACGTATATTTGGCCGACGGACTAGCCTTACTTAAAGGTTATTCCATGGTAAGACTTAAATACTTTTGGGTTGTAATAATTATCACTTTGTGGTTTGATCTACTCTAGTAATGAATGGTTCATTTCCAAGACAATAATCTGTAAGTGTGTGCGTGTGATAAGTGTGGGGTCATAAAGTGTGAGTAATTATATATTGTGATGTGAGGTATGTGATTTATGGTGGTTTAGATGGCGTGGCCTCCGAGATCCCTGACCCCAGATTTTGGGGCGCCACATTGATCCTCTATGGGTACAAAATGTAATTCCAAAGTGCCATTTATGACATGCTCTCTGGTAAAGTGATACCTGATATCAATATGCTTTATTCTTGAGTGCTGAACTGGGTTGTTTGAGATTGCTATTGCACTTGTGTTGCCACAAAATATTGGGATCTTAGATACCAACATACCATAATCCCGGAGTTGGTTCCTCATCCACAAGATTTGGGCACAACAGCTTCCAGCAGTTATATATTCAGCTTCAGCAGTTGATGTGGATACTGGGTGCTGCTTCTTGCTATGCCAGGATACCAATCTTCTCCCAAGAAACTGACAGCTTCCTGAGGTACTTTTCCGGTCAATCTTACAACCTGCAAAATCTGAATCTGTATAGCTAACTAGGTTAAAACATGTACCTTTAGGGTACCAAATACCAATATTTGGAGTTCCCTTAAGATACCAAAATATCCTTTATCAGTTATAAGATGAGACTCTTTTGGTTCAGCTTGAAATCTAGCACATAAGCATGTCGCAAACATAATATCTGGCCTACTTGCTGTGAGATAAAGTAATGAGCCTATCATACCTCTGTAGCTTGTGATGTCAACTTTCTTACCAGTTTTGTCCTGATCAAGCTTAGTGGATGTTGGCATTGGAGTCTTTGCCAGAGTTGAATCTTCCAGGTTGTACTTCTTGAGAAGTTCTCTGATGTACTTGGATTGACAAATGAATATTCCATTTTTCCTTTAACTTACTTGTAACCCAAGGAAGTAATTCAACTCACCCATTATGCTCATTTCATACTTACTCTGCATTAGCTTAGAAAATCCCTTGCAAAGATCATCATTAGTAGAACCAAATACAATATCGTCAACATATACTTGAGCTAATATCATATCAGATTTATGCATTTTATGAAACAGAGTTTTATCTATAACACCTCTAGTAAAACCATTTTCAAATATAAATTCAGAGAGAGTGTCTTACCATGTCCTTAAAGCTCGCTTGAGACCATAGAGAGCTTTGAATAGAAGTATACAAAATCAGCCAGAATTGGATCTTCAAAACCTGGAGGTTGTTCCACATACACTTCTTCTTCTAGCTCCCCATTCAGGAATACACTCTTCACATCCATTTGATAAACTTTGAAATCTGAATGTGCTGCGAATGCCAGAAATATCTTAATTATCTCAAGTCTAGCCACTGATGCATAGGTTTCATTATAATCTATACCCTCTTCTTGAGAGTAACCTTTAGCTACCAATCTGGCCTTATTTCTCGTTACAATGCCATCTTCATCCAGCTTGTTCCTGAACACCCATTTAGTGCATATCACTGACTTATTCTTTGGTTGCGGTACCAGCTTCCATACCTTCTGCCTCTCAAACTGATTGAGTTCTTCTTGCATTGCAAAAACCTAATCTAAATCTTCAAGTGCCTCATCCACTTTCTTAGGTTCCATTTCTGAGAGAAACCATGAAAAGTGACATTCATTATGTGTGGCATGTCTAGTTCTCACTCCTGTGTTAGGATCACCAATGATCAGTTCAAAAGAATGGTCTCTGTTCCAAACACTTTGTCGAGGCAGATAAGATCTTGATGTTTACCCTTGTTCAGCATCATGTTGAGTCTGAACTGTAGATCCTCTTCCTGCTCCCCCTGAGTTGTTTCCACCATGACTTGATGATTCTTATCTTTATGTAGTAGTTCTTAAAGGTGTTCCTATATCATTATCATAATCATGGTTTCCATTATTACCACCACTTGATCCAGAATCAGTATTGCCATGTACTGTAGGTATAGCTCTAGCAATCTCAGGTTCTTCTATATCCAAAAGATCATCTGACAGATTTTCAAATTCCAGAGATTCGGAATCCTTTTCTCTTTACTGGCTTGCTAGCTTGGTGTCGTCGAATGTTACATTAAGACTTTCAATCACCTTCTGATAAGTAATCATATAAATTCTATAAGCTTTAGATTCCAGAGAATAGCTAAGAAATATGTCTTCTTCTGCTTTAGCATCAAACTTTCCCAGATACTCATTTCCTTCCTTCAACAAGGCATTTAGCACCAAACACATGAAAGTATTTCAGTGTTGGTTTCTTGTCAGCCATTATCTCATAGGGAGTCTTGTTATGATCTTTATTAATTAGGGTACGATTTTGAGTGTAACACGCTGTGTTGACAGCTTCAACCTAGATGTAAGTAGAAAGTCTTGATTCACTTAGCATAGTCCTTGCTGCTTCAACCAAGGTACAATTCTTCCTTTCTAGTACTCCATTTTGCTGTGGAGTTCTTGGGGCTGAATACTGTCTCTAAATACCTTTTTCTGTACAAAATTCATTTAGAAATGCATTCTTGAATTCTGTCCCAATATCTGATCTGATCTTTCTGATAGGTAATTTCGCTTCCATCTCAATCTTCTTTATATCATCCACTATCAGCTGAGGTGCTTCATCCTTGGATTGCAAAAACAACACCCATATGTATTTGGAGTAGTCATCGACCATCAATAAAGCATATATTTTCCTTGATAGTGACAACACATTCACTGGACCAAATAAGTCCATGTGAATTAACTGAAGAGGTTCAGTTATGCTTGTCATTTTCTTGCTTATGTGTGATGCTTTCTTTGATTTCCCTTTTTCAAATGCTTCACAGAGTCCTTCTTGATTGAATTCCATATGTGGTAGTCCTCTCACTAATTCTCTCTTGACCAGAGAGTTCATTGTCTTGAAGTTCAGGTGAGAAAGCTTCTTGTGCCATAGCCAACTTTGTTCTGATGAAGCTTTGCTGTAGAAACATCTCATTACTCCATCACAGGTAGACTTCAAGTTAGCTATGAACAAATTGCCTTTCCTTACTCCCTGCAAAGCAAGCTTCTCAGCTTTCCATTGAGCGATCAAACATCTTTCTGTCCTGAAGTCAACCTTGTATCCTTTACCACAAAACTGACTGACGCTCAGAAGATTGTGCTTCAATCCATCCACAAGAGAGATGTTTTCAATGATGACATTGCCAATTTCCAAATTGCCATATCCCTTAGTAAATCATTTTTTGTCATCTCCAAAGGTAACTATAGGGCCAGCTTTCTCAACCACACCTATAAGCAGGGACTTTTCTCCTGTCATGTGCCTAGAACACCCACTATCCCGGATCAACACGATCTTTTCCTTTCTTACCTTACCTTGCAAACACAGATTGATTAAGAAGACTTTGGTACCCAAGATTTCTTGGATCCTGAAGTTTGAGGAGTAGAAATAGAATCAACAAATGAAACCTTAACAGGCTTAGCTTTCACTTTAATTGACTCTTTCTCAGTGTTAGTGTCAACAGAGTTGTCAGACTTAGAGATAGGAGGGACAGTCTTGGCCTGTGTGTGCTCATTACTCATGCTTATCTTAGTGTTAATGCAAGTGCTAACAGTTGCATGAAAAGCTTTGAAATATTCAGACGTGGTAACAAATGCACATGGCATACATCCAACTACATCACAGGGCTCATGAAAACTAGGCATGTTAGGCATGGCAGGCATACTAGAAGTTACAACAGATTCTACTTTAGCTTTTGTGCATGCATGTGTAAGGTGTGCAGCAGAATTGCAATTATTACATAACTTCCTAGATGCAGATGAGGAAGATGCAAAATCAGATTTCTTATTTACACCTACCTTGCCATTTCTGTTCTTCTTAGCCTTAACCTTAGCACTCTCACCAGTCTTAGAGTTAACTATAGGGTCTGGTTTCTTAAGTGTGTCAGGTTCCTTACTATCAACCTTATTACCTAGGTCAGCTATGGATTTGGCTTTATTAGCTGGAGCCTTAGGAGTCTTAGGGGATTTCTCTACCTCCTCTCTATCTTCAGCAATCAATTCCTCATTGATTAGCAAACTTACTTCATCCAAAAATTCTGAAACAGACTCAGTGAATAATGGAGATATAACATCCTTAATAACATATGGAACCTTTTCTGAGACAAACATGTTTATCTCCGATGTACCACTATGTTTCTTACTGTTCAGCTTAGAATAGTCAAGTCCTATTGAAGTCTTAGATTTAAATCTTTGACTATCTATTATCTCCTTCTGAGCCAAAGCTACATTCTTAAAGGCCTGTAACTTCTTTTCTAAGTCAGCAATTTGGGTTCTAAGAATAGCTTCTATGTCTGCATTGCACTAAACCTTATTCTCTAGACATTCATTCTTTTGTTTAAGGTCTTCTAGTCCAACTACAAGCAATTCTAGTTTTTCATTCCTAGAGATTAAACTCTCAGCTTTAAGAACTAACTTATCATTTTCAAGTTTATATGCAAGCATGCTTGTATGAACGTTATACAATTCTAAAGTAAGTTCATGCACAATAGATTTGTATTCAGACACAGACATATCTATAGTGATAAGTTCAGGAACCTGAGATGATTGTGATGATTCATCTGCAGAGTCTGCCATAAGAGCCATATTTACATACTGTTCCTCTTCATCCGAATCAGTATCATCCCAGCTTTTTCCTTCAGCAATGTACGCTCTTCCCTTTTCCTTAACCATATAAGCATTCAGCTTCTGTTTCAGCTTCTCATTCTTCCTTTTCAGATCTTCATAAGTTTCCTTCTTTTCATAGGAATCATTTGCTTTTACTGCCTTGGGATTTTTGCAATCATATGCAAAGTGCCCTAACTCATTGCAGTTGTAACATCTTGTTTTTCTCTTGTCTACCCAACTTCACTTGTAGCCTCCTTTGGAGCTTGACCCTGATGAGTAGCTTCCTTTCTGAAATCTCCCTGATGAAACTCTTGGTTTATAGTTGGGCTTCCTTCTGAATCTAACATGACTAAATTTTGCAGCCATGTATGCCATAGATTTGTCCTCCAACTATTCAAGTTCTTCCTGAGTGTAAAACTCACTTTCATCCTCTGGCTCACCATGAGCAATTTCATCTGCGACAATTTCTCTAATTGTTGATGAGGGTGTAACCTTGTTTTCTTGGGTTGCAGGTTCACGAACTACAAGTGCAGTAGTTTTTGCTAGTGCCATACTCTTACTGTCAATAGAACCAGGTCCATTGATAATAGCTCTCTGCTCTTGCTTAAGCTCATATGTTCTTAGCTTTCCATAGATCACATCCAGGGATATAGTAATAAAATCTGCTCTTTCCCTAATTGATGTGTTCTTTTGTTCCATGTGAACTGGGAGCGTCAGCATAAACTTTCTGTTAGACTCTCGTATAGGGTAAACTTTTCCTTGCAGCTTTAATTCACTTAACAGTCTTGTATATCTCTCAAAGAGTGAAGACAGTGCTTCTTCAGGTTGAAGTTTGAATGCCTCATACCGAGTCATCGGAATATCCATCCTGTTTTCTTTGACTTCTTCTGTACCTTCCATTAAAAGCTCAATGGTATCCCACATATCCTTTACACTGTTACATCCTAGAAGTTGATGACCCATATTATTATCGGTCGATTCCACAATTATGAGTTGGAGGCTTGTGTCCAGATTTATCATCTCCTTGTTAGTTTCCGTATATTTAGACGGATCCCTTGGAGTGGATGAGGAAGGAATTCTTACACCAGTTGCAGTTGTGGATTCAACAACTACTTCCATCGGAACAAAAGGGCCATTAAGTAGTATCCCAATGTAAAGTGGATTTGAGGCTTTCATAAACAGCATCATCTTTTTCTTCCATAGTTATAATTATCTCTATCAAATAGGGGAACCTTGATACTTCCAATTCTTTGGTTGTTCATCATCTTGGCGGAATTAAAATTATTTAAAATTCAAAAATTTCAAGAAATGAGAATTTTTGAAAATTAAAATTTTCAAGAACTTGTTTCTTTCTCCGGATCTGGATTTGTATGTCAATCAACAAGCTCTAATACCAATTGTTAGTCCCAAAGTATCGTAGAAGGGGGGGGGGGTTGAATACGATACCTACAATCTTTTCAATTCGTTTACAAGTTCTTCGTTATAAGAGCGGAATCAAAATAGACACAAAATAATTCGAGGAATATAGTGTTTTATTAATATAGTCCTTGAGGTTGCTACAATCTAATCAATGAATTGATTAGCTATAATAAATTCAGCAGCATAACAATTTGTTTACAAGCTTAATAAATGAGGTGCTTTAATGGAACTCCCTTAAACACTCTGTTGAAAGTTGAAGAAGATAACCAACTGATTTTACTTCAATTGCTTCCTTTTATAGACTTCACAAACTTTGGACAGGTGGCCTATTTTACCCCACATATCATTCTGTTTATGCTGCAAATTAATCTTAAAATAAATCAAAGTGCTAACTGGCGACAAGTAAAACCTCAACCTGCGACTAGCAAATCCAAGCTGCGACTAAGAGTTTATCCTGCGACCTTGTCTCAACCTGCAACTTAGATTTAACCTGCGACTTGCATTCAACCTGCGACTGATGGATTAACCTACGACTAGTTGTACTAAGTTGTGACTGAAATTAACCTGCAACATGTTTTATCAAGCTGCGACTTCTTATCCAACATGCGACTAATAGTGTAACCTGCGACTTATAGATTAACCTGCGACTAATATTTTCCTTAGAGAAATTTGCTTGACTCCAATAACTGTATCAACTCTAATTTTCTTTCTATTTCTGAATTGAATCTCTTCTGTATTGTTGATTTTTAGTGCACTGGTCTGGTTTACAAACAACTAACATGAGTTGATATAATTCAATTCCTTTTGCATTGCAGAGCTGATACATCTTTGAAAGTTATTTCTAGCTTCAGACACTGAACCCCTGATCTTCAATACTTTAAATCAAACCATATAAATACTTCTAAAAGTCCTTTGATGTCCTATTCCTCATGGAGGCTTGAACATGTTAATGAACTTCTTCCCATGACCTGAGTGTGGACTTAGAGGGTCATTTGCATCTTCTGATTCTTTGTATGAATCATGTCTTCAACTCTAGGGTTTCTGTGCTTCATATTTTAATATTTTTTATCTATTTATGTTTTTATGTTGAGTTATAATTCCTCGATTACATGTTACACTACATTATGCTTTACGCAAAGAGTCCACTTTCATCGTCAAATCTTGAAGTTGAGTAGCTATAGCAGTAGCTGTATCCACTTCCAGATTTCCTGCTACCTTGACTTGTAACATTCGTTGTGTATGATTCTGGTATTCATTTGCTGCCATTAGCTCAATCAACTCATAAGCTTCATTATAGCTTTTGGCCCACAAGGATCCTCCAGACGCTGCATCGAGCATAGGTCTAGAATATGCGCCTAAACCATTATAGAAACAGTTTATGATCATCCAATCAGGCATGCCATGGTGTGGGCACTTCCTTAGAATCTCCTTGTAAAGATCCCAAGCCTCACACAAAGTTTCTCCAGATTGTTGTGCAAACTGAGTAAGAACATTCTTGATTGCAGCCGTCTTCGCCATAGGGAAGAATTTAGTGAGAAACTTTTGAGAAAGATCCTCCTATGTAGTAATAGAGCCTGCTGGTAGAGAATGTAACCAATACTTAGCCTTATCCCTCAGATAAAATGGGAGAAGTCTCAGCTTGATAGCATCTTCAGTCACCCCATTGAACTTAAAAGTGTCGAAAATCTCAATGAAATCCTTGATGTGCATGTAGGGATCTTCTATAGGAGAACCCCCAAACTGAAGTGGATTCTGTATCATCTGAATCATGCTTGACTTGATCTCAAAGGTGTTAGCCGAGATGGCTGGCCTGATAATGCTATATTGAATATCATTGATCTTAGATTGAGAATAGTCCATCAACGCCTTCGGATTTTCTGCTTGATCTCCCATCACTACTATAACTATTTCCTCAACCTTCTCTTCTTCCTCTAGTTTCTCCTCGTCCTCGACTTTTTCTTCTTCCTCAAAAACTTGCCGATGAACCACAACTTCTTCCTCCGCTTGATCCAGAGTTCTCTTACGACACCGCGAACACATATGCATACACACTCGCTAGAGTACCTGAAACATGCAAGGAAAATAATTAAGTAACAATGTCCGAGTCAATAAACTTTAACGATCACTGATGACAAACACATAAACTAAAAATTAACACTGAGTCCCCGGTAGCGGCGCCAAAAACTTGTTAGGGCTAGAACACGCGCTAATACTTCACGCAAGTATACGTTTTCGCAAGTAATATACAATTCGTTCTAGTTCATTCCCACAGAGACTGGTTTAGGTTAACTTTATGATTTATGCACTTATGCAACAATGATATGGTTATTATTCAATGCTAAGACAAATAACAAGTTGGTTTTAATTATAGCTAAGATACTACTTTACATGCAAGAAAATAAGAGATTAAAGGGTTGAATATTATATGAGATAAACATGGGATTCTAACTTCATTAAATACTTCATTCAAAGTCCTCTTGTTCTTAACCTTAGCATGCAATGGTGATGACACTAATCAGACAACACGAAACTGCTAAACGCCAACTTTCTTTGCACGAATAACATTCTACCAGAAATCAACAAAAGAGATAGAAGTTGAATAGACACCAAATATGTTGAGACCTTATATGTCTATAGAATTTGACAACACAAAGGTTTAATGCGCAAGTTATCTATCTTGATTACATAGGGCAAGTAAGATGGTTAAAATTATCTACGAATTATGCAATACAATTACATGAACCTATGCTAGCATGGCAAGTTCTAAACCTCTAAATTCACTGTCACTTCATTAGAGATTAACACGCTATCTTATATGCACATAAGACGAATAAGCACAACCAATACTAGCTTATCATACAATCACCACACACTAAGATATCAAAACAAGATTAACTATTGAAATCCATAAATAAATCTGCTAGAACCCCACAATAATGATTAGCCCATAATCGAACTCATCATCAACATGGGTTCTGATGAAAGCATGGTATAATAAACATAGTCTTTATACTGAATAAATAAACCAAGTACGTGAAACAAGAGTATAGGTTCAACAAATAAGAAAACTAGCATCCAAGATTAAAACTTAGAACAAAGAATCACAAGAATAAACTAGATCATCTTCGCCTTCATTGATTTGTGCTATACGGTCTTCTTACGCCTTCTCCTTAAGCTCTAGTACGTCTTGTTATGGAAAACGATCATAAGTTATGTATATATAGCAGCCCATACAGAGTAGAAGTCTAACTAATCAAAATTCCAGAAGAAACAAGATTTAATTTTCCCGACCAAGCGCGGGCACGCGCTTGACCAGCGCGGGAGTGCTGACATTCTGCTCTTTGGGCGCGGCCGTGCGTTACTACAGTGCGGGTGCGCCGTCTCTCTGGATAAAATTCCAACTTCTTATTTTCTTATTGGCTTGAGCTTGTCTTTTCACGAGCCTTATTCCCGACACATTCCTAGCACCATATTAGCATCAAAACAATGCCAATTCACCTGAATTCCTGATAAATGCCTGAAATGCAAAACACTACAAAAACACGCTAAAAACACTAACAACTTGAGTTCAAAACACCAATTCAAATCTTTATGGAGCGTTATAAGATGAAATAAATGCCACTCAACAAAGAGCCCATTGTTTGTGAGTTAAGGGATGTCAATGAGGTGAAAAGAAACAGCTATTTCAGCTAGAATATCAAACTATCTTAGACTCTGTTTTTTATGAAGCTGAGGCATTTACTCACCCTGTTCCAGCTCTTTTCAAACTTTGGTTGAACAAGACAATGAGGCTGCTAAGAGAATTATCAACTTGGTACACACAACAGCTTCAATGCTAAGGGCCAAAGATGCAATCAACTCACTTCCATCTGCAGCTGGTGATGATTTCGAGTTAGATTCTAGTGGCACATTTGGTGATGCTTCTAATGATCAAAAGGATTTGTTGGACATAGGGGGAGATGCAGGTCCTAGCTCAAGCACAAACACTCCAGCATGGATGTTTAGAAAAGATTGCAGTGAGCATCACTTCAAATCAACTCTATTTCATATAATCCATCAGACTCTTCAAGCCACTACAGATGCCAACACCAAGAGTCTTCTCCAAGCACACCTTGAGTCTCTTCACTTGCACAAACTCTAATCTCTCAAGAAAAATCAAGATGTGTCTAACATCAAGACAGAAATTGGACAAGTCAAGAAGGACATCACTGAAAGATTGGAGTTTATTCTTCTTGACACAACAATGAGAGATATTAACAGGAAACTCAGGAAAGATTCTGATCTCAGTAGCTATGTTGATTCTTTGGAAACTAGGCTGAAGGTTCTGGAAATTGCTATCACTAAAATCCAACTCCATCAAGCTCAACAGACACTCCTTCTTCAGAAATTGGTGGCTGCACAAACTTCCAACCCTGCTCAATTTGATGCTAACAAAAAGGGGGGGAAGATGTACTTGTCTCAGTAAGTGAGGGGGAGACAACTGCAATCATTCCAGTTAGCAAGGGGGAGTCAGCTAGTGAGGGGGAGAAAGTGCACAACATCCAAGTTAGTAAACTGATTGTTCCAATAATTACTTTTTCTAAGCCACCAGTTCTTGACAGCACGGACTTGATCAAGATAGTAGCAGCTGAACTAGAGCTGAAAGAAAAATGGAAGAAGCTTGATGATAAGATTGAGAAGAATTTTGGTCCAATTGAGAAACAAGACAAAGTGTTCTCTTATTTCTCTCAATTGAGACCAATTTCAGTCAATGAAATAAGCTTAGGGAATATGAAAAGGGGTCAACCCTCAGCAATAAAATCTCCATAGGATAATGTGATTTTTCAGCCAAAGAGAAAGTATCCAAAGAATTCATACAAAAATCCATTGGACCTAGTCTATGAAACCCCCAAGTCTGATGAGAAGAAGCTGCTTGGTAGATCTAGAAATGTTAAATCAGACAAATGAAGATGAATCTGAATTCTACATGCAACTTCAACATCAGATTGAAGAAAACAATGAGAAATTGGGAAAGAAGTTCAGACAATCAAGGAAATAAGTTAAGTCTGCTCAGTCCAGAGGAGCACCTTGAAAATAGCTTGTGAGATTCTCTATAAATCTTCCTCCATATAATTTTTAATAAATTGAAGCACTTGTTAATTTTATCTAGTATAAAGCAGTCTGTATTCATAAGGTGTTTTGTTATCATCAAGTTTCTCTTAATTTATGCCTATAATTCCAGTAGACATAAATTGGGGGAGATTGTTAGGAATATGTTGTGCACTTGATGATAAGTTGAATAAAACACCTTAGTAGATTTAATTCAATGAAATTGTAGCTTTTAAACGGATGATCACTCTAACATCCATTAAAAGAGTAGCTTATGTATTAATAAGTCTTGTAACACATTTCTGCATACTACAATGACTTTAAGATCTAGAAGTTGTAGGATATTCAAAGTCATATAAACTACTAGTGTGATATGCAAAATAGGTTGGCTAATTGTAAATATTAGATGCCTTGTAATTTTGCATAAGTGAAATAGAGTTAACTGCTATGGAAGACTTTCAACGGATGATTCTACAAGGCTTCAACGGATGACCCAAGTCACATTCAATGGATGATCTAGTGAAGCTTCGACGGATGATTCGACATAGTTTCAATGGATGATCCAATAAAGTTTCAACGGATGTTCTAATTCAAATTGCAGTTGATAGTGACTTGATAATCACATGGGTTGATTAGATGCAAATAGAATGTGGCAGCCTATTTACATGTTTTAGAAAATAAAGAAGCATTTTCATTTCCCTGTGTCACACCCCCAACTTAATGAACAAAATAAATATAACTATTATAATATTTAAAGAAAGTAATTATAACTGAATCCAAGATCTTACAGTTTAGGGTTTAGAACAGCCCAACATGTTACGACCGGTATCTTCGTGTAATATTATTTGTGGATTTGGTATAATATTAAAGCCGAATGAAAATATATTCAATGATTGTACGTTTGTGTGAGTGCAAATTTCTGCATTATAAATTTGCTTTATGTAGTATATGATTTTTCAAAGCAAGAGTTTATTTAATTTCTTTATTTTTGATTTATAAGGAATATTCTAAGCCTTGGAAAAATTTTCTTTTAAAAGGTATTTTGTTCACAAATTATGAAAATGATTTTATAAAGTCTCTAAAAACCCAAGTTATTTTATGGTATAAATTTTATAATTTTTGAACTTTTATTTTATAAAAATAAATCATTATAAATTTTAGTTGTCATATTTAGCAAATTACAAGAAAGCCCTTGCATGCAAACCACCCTCTCATTCTTTTCAAGGACAAAGAGGACAATTCCAACCCCACTAACCCTTATTTTTCTAGCCAATTTCCTTCTTTACCCTTGCATGCAAATTGAACCAAATTCAAGTGGAAGGCTAATCATGTCAATTCCTAATTCCACTCACTTTTGCCAATACAAAAACCATAAAACAAGCAAAGACATGATCATTTCACTTCACTCACCACCACACTTTCTCCTCCCTCCCTCCTCCCTCACTCACTCTCGGCTTTTAGCCGAAACCCCACTCCCCATTTTTTTTTCTTCATTCCTCAACCAAGCTTCTACTCTTTACATAAGTACATGTTACTTCCCATACCATGATCACTCATATTTTAAAGAGTTTTGAGTAAAAGTTTAAGTTTAAAGGTTGCATGTAAAGGTTTTAGTGAAACTCCAAATACAACCTTGATTCTTATGAGTTTAGGGTTGTTTTGAGAGGACTACAAGGAATGGATAAGTGCCAAGTCTTGAGAAGGAAACTCTTGATGATTAAATGGCCCTTCCCATCCATTTCATTCGGCCATGACCATATGGGAGCCGAATGAATGGTCCTTGAGATCATTCTTGTTGTTTTGCTCAAATTTTGCATGTTTATGTGATAATGACTTGAATTTTATGGTGAAAATTTGATAAAACTCCTTGCATGCTAAGTGATCATCTAGGTATAGCTCATGCTAGGCTTGTATGTCAATTTTATGGTAGAATATATGTAGAAAATGTGTTGTTTTGGTTTGCAAAACCCGAGGACATGCATGCATGTGGATTTCTCTTAAAATGTTGTAAGATTTTGACCATTTGGAAAGATTTTGTTAGTGAGCCTTAATTTCAGTAGGAATAATGTGTTAATATTGATTTATGCTTCTTGTTGCATGGTAATAATTCGTGGTTATCTTTTATAAAATGCATATCTTGTGGTTTCAAAAACTTAATGATTGATGAGTTGAGAAATGTGATCTCTTTTGTTTTCCATAATTGTACCTTAGGTAAGGATGATCTCACCCAAGGTTATTTTGAGAATAAGGGAGTTAGTTCAGTAGATTACCATGTATAAGTCTTGGTTTAAGTATTGGGATGTTGGTAGTTGAGTTTGTCAAGTCAAAACCTTGGAGAAATGAGAGTTATAGTTTTTGCAGAAAATCAGTTTAGTACCCTGAGGTTTAGAGTGAGTTTTGACCATGTCATTGATGTGCACTTTGAGGCCCAAGCCACCAGAAGTTAGTATTGGGAGTATATAAAAGGTTTTAGGAGTTGGTTGGAGGTTTGCATATCTTTTGGTTAGGTACACAAGTAGAATAACAAAATCTGTCCAGCAGGGGACAGTTTTGTTGCAACTTAGAAATAGGAAGATTTGACCATGTCATGGGTAGGCCCTCATTAAGCCCTATTGGGCCTTAGTTAGAGGGAGTGTCAGAGAAGTTTTTTCAATCATAGTTCATAAGATATTAGTTAGAACCATGTGTCACAAGTTAATTCAAGTCAGGGCGTTTTCTGCCCAGAAAAACAGGGGACCCTTGGACTTTTAGCTTAGGCCCAAGAAGGCCCAAGCCAGGCCCTTGAGCCACATCAAGTTTGTGAGATGCCCTTAGGTCAGGAGAGTCTTGTGTAAAAGTCTTGAAGGAAAACCTGTAGTTTAAGAGTGCCTAATGCACTCAAGAAACTATAGTTGTCATTCTGAAATTTGTACCAGTGAGTGCTTTCACTTATCACATAGTTTTAGAACACTTAGAAGTGAGTATTAGGTCGACCACCATAGTTGTAAGATGGTATAAGGTCAGTAGAGCTAAAGGCACAAGTGAGGGTCAATAGGTTTTGGATAATTTAGGAAAGGCACATCGAGTTAGGAAGCCAAAATTAGAAGACCTTGTCTAGTTTAGCGACCAAGTGACTTAAGATGTGAATCGAGATCATCCAAGCCTAGTGTTGCATTATGGTATATATGGTGTTATTTGGTGTTAATATATGATATGTGAATATGTGGCTATGTGTGTACTTTTGTAATTTAAAAGTGAATATAAAATTAAGTGCGTATAGGCCTAAGTGCCATCCGTGTTTAATTTCAAGTTGTAAATAGGTTAAGATGGTAAGAATATATTATAATGAGGATTATTATTATTATGTAGGATCTCGAGATGAGGGAAAACTTGCCATAAAGGTCGAGTGAAGCTCCAGTTGCTCCTACCAGTCAGAAGGAGTTGAATATGAGACAAAGTGATTCAACTTGACCTTCGTATTTACTATAAACAGTTCATATATATATTGATGCAATTATCCTGAGTCATTTGATATGTTTTAAATCAAGCGTATCTTTCGTATATCTTTGAATTATATAGAAATGCCATGAACCCTCGAGTATGTATTGCAAGTAGTTCAAAAGCCTTTTCATGATAGTTAAATGCCATGATAAAATGAAGAGTTGATATATTACTTGATTGATCCTCTTGATTAACATGCTGATGATTCTTAAGTATTGATATCTCATCCTGATACTTGAATCCCTATAGAACCTTACCTTGAACCCTGAAAGTCAGAAACTTATCAAAGTGATCCCTCATTGATTGATACCCCTCTTTCTTATCCTAAAGCTTGACAACTCTGATATATCCTGAGCTAAAGAATCATTTCTTCAAACCTTAACACCCATAGTATTCATGAAGCTTATCTTCTTGATGATCCACCACCTGTACCTTGATGAAAAGCCATTGCTTTAAGCCCAGTTTGGCATTACCCCTTTATATTATCCATTAGTCTCACTAAATTTTCCTGTCCAAGTTCTGACATATGAAAACCTTTTGATTACCCTAATAGAGTAAAATTTTGTAAATCATGTCCCTGAGATTTAGTACCATATTTCCCGTGTTTCGAGTTGATCTATAATCCCTTAATAAAAATGTTTACTGTTAAAAGAGATTTTGTTATAATTCGGCATCAGTTTTTGAAATACATAAAAATGGGTTTTCAGTCCCAAAGGGGGATAAATGTTTTCCTTGAATAGTGGAGCTGGACTGAGACGCGAGTCCTTTCCACACTTATATTAGGCTTAAAAGTTGCCTAGGGATTCCCGTTAATGTTTTAGAACCCAGCGAGGTTCGGGATTACTTCACTGCTGATCACCGGCTGTAATCCGTAGCGTCATAAAATGATTTTGATTAAAAACATGATTTTAAAATTATTTTGATACAAGCAAAATGATGCCATCTCACATAGTTTTATCTCTCGTTACCATTGGTTATGTCTTTCCATTGTCATTCTTTAATGTATATCTCGATTTATGTTTTGTGTCGTACTGTTAGCACTTGTTGAGCATTTGGCTCACTCCTTGCTTTACCCTGATATTACAGCTAGCAGCTATGGTTAGATTCAAGCAGACTGCCCGTAAGACCTGTGATGCCGATGCTTATGTTCGAGCTCAGGTAGAATAAGTAATAATAGTTTGTGTGAGGACTCGGTACTTTTAATCAGATGTAATAGTTTGTAGTGTTGGGCTGTTCCAAACCCTAAACTGTAAGATCTTGGAGTTGGTTGTGTATTCTTCTTTTAAAATGTTGTAATAGTTATATTTAATTTACTGTTTAAGTTGGGGGCGTGACAGGTTTTGGTATCAGAGCTACGGTTTAGAGTCCATGGACAGCCCAAATAGGTTATAGGATATGTGTGTAGGTTATAGATAATATGCGAGAGAGTAGGTTAAGTAAATTATTATTAATACTCCTCTTATTGGTTGTCAGCAAAGGGCGCATTCCTCATCATCCTCTGGGTCGGACGACACTATTGCTTTCACAGTATATGCTGAGTTGAGGCGCGAGTTCGACATGCTTCAGGGCAAGTACGACCGACTGATAGACCGACTGAAGAATGTGTATCCGGATAGCCGAAACTACGAAGGGAAGCCCAAGGAGCAGATGACTGCGAGACTTGAGACCTTGGTTCAGTACGTCAACACTAAACTTGAGGAGATGCCAGCGTACCGGGACCGTACCAGCCAGTATGTCATTCAGATGGTGGCGGATGAGCTCTAGAGCATTGTGAAGACGCTTCGAGAGGAAAAAACTACCAAGCCCCATTCAGATGGAGTGGAGCCTTAGTTCTTTCCATTTACCTTTCATGTTGTTGTACTATCAGACTCTATGGAATCCCCAGTTATTTCCGTTGTTTCCTTTAAATAAGCCTGTTATTCCTAGAATCAGACTTTGTCCCAATCCTATATATTGTGACCTTTAAAATTTTAATAATTATGTTCTATTGTTCTATTTGCTCTCAACTGTTATTTTACGTTTTTATATGCATCATCATATCTGCTTAATTTGGAAACTTGACCCCATATGTAAATAAGAATGCCATGCGATACCCTCGAATCATTTTATCATTCATATCTGTTTTGACATAACTCTTATTTCAGGATTATGCCTCTCAAAAAGAAGAACCCAACAACCACATCCACCACAGACCCAAATATTCTTCGACTACTGGAAACTTTGCAACAGCAAACCAATGTTATAGCTCAACCACAACTAACTCTTCAACAACGAATTGAAAACCAAGATAACCGTGAGCCACACCAACCACCTGAACCACTAGTACCACCTAGACAAATTGTCACTTTCAAGGCTTTTCATAATGTGAATCCACCTGCATTTCATGATACCACTGATCCAGTGATAGCTAACACATGGATCAAGGAGATGGAAAGGGCTTTTGAGTTGGTACAGTTAGGAGACGATCAGAAGACGCCATATGCTACTTACTTCTTGAAAGGAGAAGTCATCTATTGGTTGGAATCGGTAAAAGCTATGGAAGTCACTCAGCAGGTTTCTTGGGAGAGATTTAAGAAGTTATTTCTGGACAAGTATTACCCTAAGTACATGCAGAATCAGATGGAGCTAAAATTTCTTGAGTTGAAGCAAGGGAACATGACTGTATTGGAGTATGAGAAGAAGTTCACTGAGTTGTCAAGGTTTGTGACAAAGTATACCAGCATTGAGGAGGGAAAAAGCAAAGAAATTTCAGCAAGGATTGGAGCCTTGGATCAGAGATAGGGTGGCTATGTTTGAGCTTGAAACTTATGCGGGAGTAGTACAAAAAGCTGCTCTGATTGAGAATAATGAGATGCAGTTAAGGAAAGAGAGGGATAATAAGAAGAGGAAGGTTCCATTTTATGGAGAAAAGTCTGAAGCCGGAAGTTCACAAGATCGGAATGTAAAGAGGATTGGTTTCCCAAAGGGCAGAAATTTTTAAAAGAAAGGAAATTTGGGTAAAAGGAAAGAATCGAACGGGAACAATCAGGCAAGCCAAGGGCAAGTTGGAGAAAACAGGTTCCAGAGGCCAGAATACAAGCACTGCGGAAGAAGGCACCCCGGAGTGTGTAATAAGCTGAGCATGATATGCTACAGGTTCAATCAGAAGGGACATTTGGTGAATGAGTGCAAGATGCCAAAGTCAGGAGTTACGTGTTACAAGTGTGGGAAGACTGGACACATAGCTAGGGAGTGCAAGGCAACCGGACCAGTCAAAGCTCTGATGAATGTGGCAAGTACCAGTGTAAGCGTGCCAGCTGAGGTATTGGCATTACCTCCACCACCTACACCAACCCCGCAAGCAACAGCAAGGACATTTGATTTGAAGATGAAGGATGCTGTACAAAATTCGGAGGTGATAGCAGGTACACTTTTACTCAATAATGTCAAAGCTAAAGTATTGATTGATTCGGGAGCAACAAGATCTTTCATATCAGAATCTTTTGTTTATAAGCTTCAATGTGAGAAAATGATTATGAGTGAGGTAGTAAATGTGGTAATTGCGAACCAAGAGAAGATTCCTGTGAATCAATTTTGTCCAAAGTATGAGATTGATATTTCGGGGTATAAGTTTTCAGCCGACTTGATACTCTTCAAGTTGGGAGAGTTTGACATAATTTTAGGAATGGATTGGTTAGGAGAGAATAACGCTCAGATTAATTGCAAGACCAAGAGAGTGTATTTAAAGACGAAGAGTGGAGAAAAGGGAGTATTTAAGGGGCAGAGGCAAGAGCAACTATTTCTTACAATTGTTCAGGCCAAGAAGCTACTTAGAAAAGGTTGTGAGTCGTTCCTAGCTTATGTAGTGGATTCGGAAAAAGGCAGCCCCAGCATGGAAAATATCCCTGTAGTTAACGAGTTCCCGGATGTGTTTCCCGACGAACTACCAGGCTTACCACCAGATCGACAAATCGAGTTCGAGATCAACCTTGCTCCAGGAATGGAACCAGTTTCAAATGCCCCATATAGGATGGCACCAGTAGAAATGAAAGAGTTGGCGAGCCAACTACAAGAATTGTTGGATAAGGGAGTGATACGGCCAAGTGCGTCGCTATGGGGAGCACCTGTTCTGTTTGTAAAGAAGAAAGATGGGAATATGCGTCTATGCATAGATTATCGGGAGTTGAATAAGGTAACGATCAAGAACCGCTACCCGCTATCAAGGATAGATGACCTTTTTGATCAGTTGAAGGGTGGAAAATGCTTTGCAAAGATTGACTTGAGATCGGGATACCATCAATTAAAGATCAAAGAAGAAGATGTTCCCAAGAACGCATTCAGGACCAAATATGGGCATTATGAATTCCTAGTAATGCCGTTTGGACTGACCAATGCTCCGGCCGCATTTATGGATCTGATGAATCGGGTATTTAAGAAGTATTTGGACAAATTTGTCGTGGTATTTATTGATGACATCCTTATTTATTCTAAGTCGGAAGAAGAACATAAGCAGCACCTCTGGATAGCATTGGAGATACTCCGACAAGAGAAGTTGTATGCCAAGTTTACCAAATGTGAGTTTTGGTTAAAGGAAGTTCAATTTTTGGGGCATGTCATTGGAAATGAGGGAGTTAAAGTGGATCCAGCAAAGATTGAGGCAGTTATGAGTTGGGAGAGGCCAAAGACTCCTACGGAAGTGCGAAGTTTTCTAGGATTGGCCGGATACTATAGAAGATTCGTCAAGGATTTCTCGAAGATCACCACGCCATTGACCAAGTTAACCAGAAAGAATCAAAAGTTTGAATGGAGTGCAGAATGTGAAGATAGCTTTCAAGAGTTAAAGCAGAAGTTGGTAACAGCTCCGGTGTTGGTACTTCCAGATGATCAAGGGAACTTTGTAATATTCAGCGACGCTTCACATAAGGGTTTGGGTTGTGTGTTGATGCAACACAGTAAAGTGATCGCATATGCGTCAAGACAGTTGAAATCGCATGAGTTAAAGTACCCGACGTATGACTTGGAACTAGCCGCCATAGTGTTCGCACTTAAGATTTGAAGACATTACCTCTACGGAGAGAAGTGTGAAATCTACACGGATCACAAGAGTTTAAAGTACATTTTTACTCAGAAAGAGCTCAATATGAGGCAGAGGAGATGGCTGGAATTGATCAAGGACTATGACTGTTCGATAAATTACCATCCTGGAAAGACGAATGTAGTGGCCGATGCTCTGAGTAGGAAGGAGAGACTGAATATGATGATAACATCAAAAGAGTTATCTGAAGAAATCGAAAGATTGGAATTGGAACTTTGTGCTTATGGAAAAGTCGAGGAAGTTTGTCGTGCAATGACCTTTCAGCCAACACTAGTGGAAAAGATAAAGAAGTATCAAGAAGAAGTAATGGAAAAAGAGAAGAATCGGTTATCTGGAGAGGAGATTAATACTCAAAGGGATGAGCAAGGGATACTAAGGTTTTCATCCAGAATATGGATTCCTCATGTACTTGAATTAAAGAATGAGATCCTCCATGAAGCCCATAATTCGAAATTTTCAATCCACCCGGGAAGCACCAAGATGTATCGAGACTTAAAGAAGAACTTTTGGTAGCCAAATATGAAGCGAGACGTGGCAGAATGGGTTGCGAAGTGCTATACTTGTCAGAAAGTGAAGGCAGAACATCAACGACCAAGCGGATTAATTCAGCCCTTGAAGATTCCAGAATGGAAATGGGAAAATATCGCTATGGACTTTATAGTAGGACTACCGCGAACAAAATCCGGACATGACGCAATATGGGTTATAATTGATCGTCTTACGAAGTCAGCGCATTTCCTTCCAATAAATGAGAAGTCGTCACTGGACAAGTTGGTTCATCTGTATGTGCGCGAAATCGTACTAAGGCATGGAGTACCCGTATCAATAGTTTCAGACAGAGATCCCCGCTTTAACTCGAGATTCTGGAAGTAATTTCAGGAATGTCTTGGCACGAAGTTGAATATGAGCACGACATACCACCCGCAGACTGATGGCCAGAGTGAAAGGACAATTCAAACAATTGAAGACATGTTGCACAGTTGTGCAATCGATTTTGCAGGAAGTTGGGACGACCACTTGCCGTTGATTGAATTCTCTTATAACAACAGTTATCATTCCAGTATCGGCATGCCACCATACGAAGCTTTGTACAGGCGAAAATGTAGATCATTAACAAATTGGGATGAAGTAGGGGAAGGAAGAATTCTCGGCTCGGAATTGGTACAACAGTTGCATGACACAGTCAAGTTAATTCAGAAAAGGTTGCTTGCTGCTCAAGATAGACAGAGGAAGTATGCGGATCCAGCACGTAAGGATGTTCAATTCCAAATTGGCGAAGCTGTGTTGCTGAAGGTGTCACCTAGAAAAGGGTTGATGAGATTTGGCAAGAAAGGGAAGTTAGCACCTAGATACATAGGTCCTTTTGAGATTTTGAGTCAAGTAGAAAATGTGGCCTACGAGTTGGCCTTACCACCTCAGTATCAGCATGTGCATAATGTGTTCCATGTATCATTGCTTAAGAAGTACAATCCTGACGCTAGCCATGTGATAGAATATGAACCTGTAGAAATTCAGGAAGACCTGTCATTTGTGGAGCAACCGGTTAAAATACTCGACTGGCAAGTAAAGAGTCTTAGGAATAAGTCGGTAAAGATAGTGAAAGTGCTTTGGAGGAACCCTAAGGTCAAAGAATCGACTTGGGAGTTAGAGTCTGATATGCGTTCCCGGTATCCTCATATGTTCTCTTAGATTCTAGGGACAGAATCCCTTAAGGGGGAGAGGATGTTACGACCGGTATCTTCGTGTAATATTATTTGTGGATTTGGTATAATATTAAAGCCGAATGAAAATATATTCAATAATTGTACGTTTGTGTGAGTGCAAATTTCTGCATTATAAATTTGCTTTATGTAGTATATGATTTTTCAAAGCAAGAGTTTATTTAATTTCTTTATTTTTGATTTATAAGGAATATTCTAAGCCTTGGAAATTTTTTCTTTTAAAAGGTATTTTGTTCACAAATTTTGAAAATGATTTTATAAAGTCTCTAAAAATCCAAGTTATTTTATGGTATAAATTTTATAATTTTTGAACTTGTATTTTATTTTATAAAAATAAATCATTATAAATTTTAGTTGTCATATTTAGCAAATTACAAGAAAGCCCTTGCATGCAAACCACCCTCTCATTCTTTTCAAGGACAAAGAGGACAATTCCAACCCCACTAACCCTTATTTTTCTAGCCAATTTCCTTCTTTACCCTTGCATGAAAATTGAACCAAGTTCAAGTGGAAGGCTAATCATGTCAATTCCTAATTCCACTCACTTTTGCCAATACAAAAACCATAAAACAAGCAAAGACATGATCATTTCACTTCACTCACCACCACACTTTCTCCTCCCTCCCTCCTCCCTCTCTCACTCTCGGCTTTTAGCCGAAACCCCCCTCCCCATTTTTTTTTCTTCATTCCTCAACCAAGCTTCTACTCTTTACACAAGTAAATGTTACTTCCCATACCATGATCACTCATATTTCAAAGAGTTTTGAGTAGAAAGTTTAAGTTTAAAGGTTGCATGTAAAGGTTTTAGTGAAACTCAAAATACAACCTTGATTCTTGTGAGTTTAGGGTTGTTTTGAGAGGACTACAAGGAATGGATAAGTGCCAAGTCTTGAGAAGGAAACTCTTGATGATTAAATGGCCCTTCCCATCCATTTCATTCGGCCATGACCATATGGGAGCCGAATGAATGGTCCTTGAGATCATTCTTGTTGTTTTGCTCAAATTTTGCATGTTTATGTGATAATGACTTGAATTTTGTGGTGAAAATTTGATAAAACTCCTTGCATGCTAAGTGATCATCTAGGTATAGCTCATGCTAGGCTTTCATGTCAATTTTATGGTAGAATATATGTAGAAAATGTGTTGTTTTGGTTTGCAAAACCCGAGGACATGCATGCATGTGGATTTCTCTTAGAATGTTGTAAGATTTTTGATCATTTGGAAAGATTTTGTTAGTGAGCCTTAATTTCAGTAGGAATAATGTGTTAATATTGATTTATGCTTCTTGTTGCATGGTAATAATTCGTGGTTATCTTTTATAAAATGCATATCTTGTGGTTTCAAAAACTTAATGATTGGTGAGTTGAGAAATGTGATCTCTTTTGTTTTGCCATAATTGTACCTTAGGTAAGGATGATCTCACCCAAGGTTATTTTGAGAATAAGGGAGTTAGTTCAGTAGATTACCATGTATAAGTCTTGGTTTAAGTATTGGGATGTTGGTAGTTGAGTTTATCAAGTCAAAATCTTGGAGAAATGAGAGTTATAGTTTCTGCAGAAAATCAGTTTAGTACCCTGAGGTTTAGAGTGAGTTTTGACCATGTCATTGATGTGCAATTTGAGGCCCAAGCCACCAGAAGTTAGTATTGGGAGTATATAAAAGGTTTTAGGAGTTGGTTGGAGGTTTGCATGTCTTTTGGTTAGGTGCACAAGTAGAATAACAAAATCTGTCCAGCAGGGGACAGTTTTGTTGCAACTTAGAAATAAGAAGATTTGACCATGTCATGGCTAGGCCCTCATTAGGCCCTATTGGTCCTTAGTTAGAGGGAGTTCAGAGAAGTTTTTCCAATCATATTTCATAGGATATGAGTTAGAACCATGTGTCACAAGTTAATTCAAGTCAGGGCATTTTTTGCCCAGAAAAACAGGGGAACCTTGGACTTTTAGCTTAGGCCCAAGAAGGCCCAAGCCAGGCCCTTGAGCCACATCAAGTTTTTGAGATGCCCTTAGGTCAGGAGAGTCTTGTGTA